>NC_091420.1:4257764-4417764 GCF_032191515.1 Phaenicophaeus curvirostris | reverse complement strand
CTTAGGGCCATCTAGGACCCTTCTAGGACCCACGGGAACCATCTAGAGACCCGTGGGACCCCCTTCGGGCCTTCTAGGACACTTCTAGGTCCTCCAGGGACCCTCTAGAGCCCCCTGGGACCGCTTAGAGCCTTCTAGGACCCTTCTAGGACCTGTGGGTACCCTCTAGAGCCCCCTGGGACCCTTCTAGGGCTTTCTAGGACACGTCTAGAGTCACCAGAAACCCTCTAGAGATCCCTTGGACCCCTTAAGGACCTTCTAGGACCCTTCTAGGATCACGAGAAAACTTCCACAGCCCCCTGGGACCCACTTAGGGCCTTCTAGGACCATTTTAAGACCCCGGGGAACCCTGTAGAGCCCCCTGGGACCCCTTTAGGGCCTTCTAAGACCATTTTAAGATATCGGGTAACCCTCTAGAGCCCCCTGGGACCCCCTTAGGGCCTTCTAGGACCATGGTAAGACCCCGGGGAACCCTCCAGAGCACCCTGGGTCCTCTTTAGTGCCTTCTAGTACCCTTCTAGGGCCCCCAGAGACCTTCTAGAGCCCCCTGGTTACACTTTGAGCCTTCTAGAACCCTTCTAGGAGCCCCAGGAACCCTCTAGAGCTTCCTGAGACCCCCTTAGGGCCTTCTAGGACCCTTCTAGGACGGCGAGGAACCCTCTAGAGCCCTCTGGGACCCCCTTAGGGCCTTCTAGGGCCCTTCTAGTGCAGGCAGGGACCCTCTAGAGCCCCCTGGGACCCACTCAGGGCCTTCTAGGACCATTTTAAGACTCTCTGGAACCATCTAGAGCCCCCTGGGAAAACTTAGAGCATTCTAGGACCCTTCTAGGACCCCAGGAATATTCTAGAACCCCCTGGGACCCCCTTAGGGCCTTCTAGTACCGTTCTAGGACCACCAGGAACCCTCTAGAGCCCCCTGTCACCCCCTTAGGGCCTTCTAGGACCCTTCTCGGACCACCAGGAACCCTCTAGAGCCCCCTGTGACACTCTTAGGGCCTTCTAGGACTCTTCTAGGACCACGAGGAAACCATCTAGAGCCCCCTGGGTCCCGCTTAGGGCCTTCTAGGACCATGGTAAGACCCCGGGGACCCTCTAGAGCACCCTGGGTCCTCTATACAGCCTTCTAGGACCCTTCTAGGACCACCAGGATCCCTCTAGAGCCCCCTGGGACCCACTTAGGGCCATCTAGGGGTCTTCTAGGACCACGAGTAACCATCTAGAGACCCGTGGGATGACTTAAGGGCCTTCTAGGGGTCTTCTAGGGCCACGAGTAACCATCTAGAGACATGTGGGACCACTTAAGGGCCTTCTTGGACACTTCTTGGTCCACAAGAGACCCTCTAGAGCCCCCTGGGACCGCTTAGAGTCTTCTAGGTCCATTCTATGAGCCCCAGGAAACACATAGAGCCCCCTGGGACCCCTTTAGGGCCTTCTAGGACCCTTCTAGGACCACCAGGAGCCCTCTAGAGCCCCCTAGGACCCACTTAGGGCCTTCTAGGACTCTTCTAGTACCACCAGGGACCCTCTAGAGCCCCCTGGGACCCTTTTAGGGCCTTCTAGGACCCTCCTAGGACCCACGGGTACCCTCTAGAGCCCTCTGGGACCCTTCTAGGGCTTTCTTGGACCCTTTTAGAATCACCAGGAACCCTCCAGAGTCCCCTGGGACCCTTCTAGGGCTTTCTAGGACCCTTCTAGGACCACGAGGAACCCTCTAGAGCCCCCGGGACAATTTTAGGGCATTCTAGGACCCTTCTAGGGCCCCCAGGGACCCTCTAGAGCCCCCTGGGACCCAATTAGGGCCTTCTAAGACCCTTCTAGGACCACCAGGAGCCCTCTATAGCCCTCTGGGACACCTTTTTGCACATTCTAGGACACTTCTAGTGCCCCCAGAGACCCTCTAGAGCTCCCTGGGAGTCTTTAGGGCCTACTAGGGCCCTTCTAGGATCACCAGGAACCCTCTAGAGCCCTCTGGGACCCACTTAGGGCCTTCTAGGACCCTTCTAGGACCACGAGGAACCCTCTAGAGCCACCTGGGACCCCCTTAGGGCATTCTAGGACCCTTCTAGGGCCCCCAGGGACCCTCTAGAGCCCCCTGGGACCCCCTTAGGGCTTTCTAAGACCCTTCTACGACCACCAGGAGCCCTCTATAGCCCTCTGGGACCCTCTTTGCGCCTTCTAGGACCTTTCTAGTGCCCCCAGGGACACTCTAGAGCCCCCTGGGACTCTTTAGGTCCTAGTAGGACCCTTCTAGGACCACGAGAAATCCTCTAGAGCCCCCTGGGACCTCCTTAGGTCCTTCTAGGACCGTTCTAGGGTCACCAGGAACCCTCTAGAGCCCTCTGGGACCCACTTAGGGCCTTCTAGGACCCTTCTAGGACCACAAGGAACCCTCTAGAGCCCCCTGGGACCCCTTTAGGGCCTTCTAGGACAATTCTAGGGCTGCCAGGGTCCCTCTAGAGCCCCCTGGGACCCCTTTAGGGCCTTCTAGAACACTTCTAGGGCCACCAGGAGCCCTCTAGAGCCCCCTAGGACCCACTTAGGGCCTTCTAGGACTCTTCTAGTACCCCCAGGGACCCTCTAGAGCCCCCTGGGACCCTTTTAGGGCCTTCTAGGACCCTCCTAGGACCCACGGGTACCCTCTAGAGCCCTCTGGGACCCTTCTAGGCCTTTCTTGGACCCTTTTAGAATCACCAGGAACCCTCCAGAGTCCCCTGGGACCCTTCTAGGGCTTTCTAGGACCCTTCTAGGACCACGAGGAACCCTCTAGAGCCCCCTGGGACCATTTTAGGGCCTTCTAGGACCCTTCTAGGACCACGAGAAACCATCTATAGCTCTCTGGGACCCCTTTAGGGCGTTCTAGGACTCTTCTAGGGTCCCCAGAGACCGTCTAGAGCCCCCTGGGATGACTTAGAGCCTTCGAGGACCCTTCTAGGACCACGAGGAACCCTCTAGAGCCCACTGGGACCCCTTTAGGGCCTTCTAGGACAATTCTAGGGCCGCCAGAGTCCCTCTAGAGCCCCCTGGGACACCTTTAGGGCCTTCTAGGACAATTCTAGCGCCCCCAGGGACCCTCTAGAGCCCCCTGGGACACACTTAGGGCCTTCTAGGACCCTTCTAGGACACAGGGAACCCTCAAGAGCCCCCTGGGACCCCCTTAGGGCTTTCTAGGGCCATGGTAAGACCCTGGGGAACCCTCCAGAGCACCCTGGGTCCACTTTAGTGCCTTCTAGTACCCTTCTAGGGCCCCCAGGGACCTTCTAGAGCCCCCTGGTTACCCTTTGAGCCTTCTAGAACCCTTCTAGGAGCCCCAGGAACCCTCTAGAGCCCGCTGGGACCCCCTTAGGGCCTTCTAGGACCCTTCTAGGACCACAAGGAACCCTCTAGAGCCCCCTGGGACCCCTTTAGGGCCTTCTAGGACAATTCTAGGGCCGCCAGGGTCCGTCTAGAGCCCCCGGGACCCCTTTAGGGCCTTCTAGGACCCTTCTAGGACCACCAGGAGCCCTCTAGAGCCCCCTAGGACTCACTTAGGGCCTTCTAGGACTCTTCTAGTACCCCCAGGGACCCTCTAGAGCCCGCTGGGACCCTTTTAGGGCCTTCTAGGACCCTCCTAGGACCCACGGGTACCCTCTAGAGCCCCCTGGGACCCTTCTAGGGCTTTCTTGGACCCTTTTAGAATCACCAGGAACCCTCCAGAGTCCCCTGGGACCCTTCTAGGGCTTTCTAGGACCCTTCTAGGGCCACGAGGAACCCTCTAGAGCCCCCAGGACCATTTTAGGGCCTTCTAGGACCCTTCTAGGACCACGAGAAACCATCTATAGCTCTCTGGGACCCCTTTAGGGCGTTCTAGGACTCTTCTAGGGTCCCCAGAGACCGTCTAGAGCCCCCTGGGATGCCTTAGAGCCTTCGAGGACCCTTCTAGGACCACGAGGAACCCTCTAGAGCCCCCTGGGACCCCCTTAGGGCATTCTAGGACCCTTCTAGGGCCCCCAGGGACCCTCTAGAGCCCCCTGGGACCCACTTAGGGCCTTCTAAGACCCTTCTAGGACCACCAGGAGCCCTCTATAGCCCTCTGGGACAACTTTTTGCACATTCTAGGACACTTCTAGTGCCCCCAGGGACACTCTAGAGCCCCCTGGGACTCCTTAGGGCCTACTAGGACCCTTCTAGGACCACGAGAAATCCTCTAGAGCCCCCTGGGACCTCCTTAGGTCCTTCTAGGACCGTTCTAGGGTCATCAGGAACCCTCTAGAGCCCTCTGGGACCCACTTAGGGCCTTCTAGGACCCTTCTAGGACCACGAAGAACTCTCTAGAGCCCCCTGAGACTTGCTTAAGGCCTTCTAGGACTCTTCTAGGACCACGAGAAACCATCTAGAGCCCCCTGGGACCCACTTAGGGCATTCTAGGTTCATTTTAAGACCCTGGGGAACCCTCTAGAGCCTCGTGGTACCACTTAGAGCCTTGTAGGACCCTTCTAGGACCAGAAGGAACCCTCTAGAGCCCCCTGGGACCCCCTTAGGGCCTTCTAGGACAATTCTAGCGCCGCCAGGGACCCTCTAGAGCCCCCTGGGACCCCCTTAGGGCCTTCTAGGACCCTTCTAGGACACAGGGAACCCTCAAGAGCCCCCTGGGACCCCCTTAGGTCTTTCTAGGGCCATGGTAAGACCCTGGGGAACCCTCCAGAGCACCCTGGGTCCTCTTTAGTGCCTTCTAGTACCCTTCTAGGGCCCCCAGGGACCTTCTAGAGCCCCCTGGTTACCCTTTGAGCCTTCTAGAACCCTTCTAGGAGCCCCAGGAACCCTCTAGAGCCCGCTGGGACCCCCTTAGGGCCTTCTAGGACCCTTCTAGGACCACAAGGAACCCTCTAGAGCCCCCTGGGACCCCTTTAGGGCCTTCTAGGACAATTCTAGGGCCGCCAGGGTCCGTCTAGAGCCCCCTGGGACCCCTTTAGGGCCTTCTAGGACCCTTCTAGGACCACCAGGAGCCCTCTAGAGCCCCCTAGGACCCACTTAGGGCCTTCTAGGACTCTTCTAGTACCCCCAGGGACCCACTAGAGCCCGCTGGGACCCTTTTAGGGCCTTCTAGGACCCTCCTAGGACCCACGGGTACCCTCTAGAGCCCTCTGGGACCCTTCTAGGCCTTTCTTGGACCCTTTTAGAATCACCAGGAACCCTCCAGAGTCCCCTGGGACCCTTCTAGGGCTTTCTAGGACCCTTCTAGGACCACGAGGAACCCTCTAGAGCCCCCGGGACCATTTTAGGGCCTTCTAGGACCCTTCTAGGACCACGAGAAACCATCTATAGCTCTCTGGGACCCCTTTAGGGCGTTCTAGGACTCTTCTAGGGTCCCCAGAGACCGTCTAGAGCCCCCTGGGATGCCTTAGAGCCTTCGAGGACCCTTCTAGGACCACGAGGAACCCTCTAGAGCCCCCTGGGACCCCCTTAGGGCATTCTAGGACCCTTCTAGGGCCCCCAGGGACCCTCTAGAGCCCCCTGGGACCCACTTAGGGCCTTCTAAGACCCTTCTAGGACCACCAGGAGCCCTCTATAGCCCTCTGGGACACCTTTTTGCACATTCTAGGACACTTCTAGTGCCCCCAGAGACCCTCTAGAGCTCCCTGGGAGTCTTTAGGGCCTACTAGGACCCTTCTAGGATCACCAGGAACCCTCTAGAGCCCTCTGGGACCCCCTTAGGGCATTCTAGGACCCTTCTAGGGCCCCCAGGGACCCTCTAGAGCCCCCTGGGACCCCCTTAGGGCTTTCTAAGACCCTTCTAGGACCACCAGGAGCCCTCTATAGCCCTCTGGGACCCTCTTTGCGCCTTCTAGGACCCTTCTAGTGCCCCCAGGGACACTCTAGAGCCACCTGGGACTCTTTAGGGCCTACTAGGACCCTTCTAGGACCATGAGAAATCCTCTGGAGCCCCCTGGGACCTCCTTAGGTCCTTCTAGGACCGTTCTAGGGTCACCAGGAACCCTCTAGAGCCCTCTGGGACCCACTTAGGGCCTTCTAGGACCCTTCTAGGACCACGAGGAACTCTCTAGAGCCCCCTGAGACTTGCTTAAGGCCTTCTAGGACTCTTCTAGGACCACGAGAAACCATCTAGAGCCCCCTGGGACCCACTTAGGGCATTCTAGGTTCATTTTAAGACCCTGGGGAACCCTCTAGAGCCTCGTGGTACCACTTAGAGCCTTGTAGGACCCTTCTAGGACCAGAAGGAACCCTCTAGAGCCCCCTGGGACCCCCTTAGGGCCTTCTAGGACAATTCTAGCGCCCCCAGGGACCCTCTAGAGCCCCCTGGGACACACTTAGGGCCTTCTAGGACCCTTCTAGGACACAGGGAACCCTCAAGAGCCCCCTGGGACCCCCTTAGGGCTTTCTAGGGCCATGGTAAGACCCTGGGGAACCCTCCAGAGCACCCTGGGTCCTCTTTAGTGCCTTCTAGTACCCTTCTAGGGCCCCCAGGGACCTTCTAGAGCCCCCTGGTTACCCTTTGAGCCTTCTAGAACCCTTCTAGGAGCCCCAGGAACCCTCTAGAGCCCGCTGGGACCCCTTTAGGGCCTTCTAGGACCCTTCTAGGACCACCAGGAGCCCTCTAGAGCCCCCTAGGACCCACTTAGGGCCTTCTAGGACTCTTCTAGTACCCCCAGGGACCCTCTAGAGCCCCCTGGGACCCTTTTAGGGCCTTCTAGGACCCTCCTAGGACCCACGGGTACCCTCTAGAGCCCTCTGGGACCCTTCTAGGCCTTTCTTGGACCCTTTTAGAATCACCAGGAACCCTCCAGAGTCCCCTGGGACCCTTCTAGGGCTTTCTAGGACCCTTCTAGGACCACGAGGAACCCTCTAGAGCCCCCGGGACCATTTTAGGGCCTTCTAGGACCCTTCTAGGACCACGAGAAACCATCTATAGCTCTCTGGGACCCCTTTAGGGCGTTCTAGGACTCTTCTAGGGTCCCCAGAGACCGTCTAGAGCCCCCTGGGATGCCTTAGAGCCTTCGAGGACCCTTCTAGGACCACGAGGAACCCTCTAGAGCCCCCTGGGACCCCCTTAGGGCATTCTAGGACCCTTCTAGGGCCCCCAGGGACCCTCTAGAGCCCCCTGGGACCCCCTTAGGGCTTTCTAAGACCCTTCTAGGACCACCAGGAGCCTTCTATAGCCCTCTGGGACCCTCTTTGCGCCTTCTAGGACCCTTCTAGTGCCCCCAGGGACACTCTAGAGCACCCTGGGACTTCTTAGAGCCTACTAGGACCCTTCTAGGACCACGAGAAACCCTCTAGAGCCCCCTGGGACCTCCTTAGGTCCTTCGAGGACCGTTCTAGGGTCACCAGGAACCCTCTAGAGCCCTCTGGGACCCACTTAGGGCCTTCTAGGACCCTTCTAGGACCACGAGGAACTCTCTAGAGCCCCCTGAGACTTGCTTAAGGCCTTCTAGGACTCTTCTAGGACCACGAGAAACCATCTAGAGCCCCCTGGGACCCACTTAGGGCATTCTAGGTTCATTTTAAGACCCTGGGGAACCCTCTAGAGCCTCGTGGTACCACTTAGAGCCTTGTAGGACCCTTCTAGGACCAGAAGGAACCCTCTAGAGCCCCCTGGGACCCACTTAGGGCCTTCTAGGACAATTCTAGCGCCCCCAGGGACCCTCTAGAGCCCCCTGGGACACACTTAGGGCCTTCTAGGACCCTTCTAGGACACAGGGAACCCTCAAGAGCCCCCTGGGACCCCCTTAGGGCTTTCTAGGGCCATGGTAAGACCCTGGGGAACCCTCCAGAGCACCCTGGGTCCTCTTTAGTGCCTTCTAGTACCCTTCTAGGGCCCCCAGGGACCTTCTAGAGCCCCCTGGTTACTCTTTGAGCCTTCTAGAACCCTTCTAGGAGCCCCAGGAACCCTCTAGAGCCCGCTGGGACCCCCTTAGGGCCTTCTAGGACCCTTCTAGGACCACAAGGAACCCTCTAGAGCCCGCTGGGACCCCTTTAGGGCCTTCTAGGACCCTTCTAGGACCACCAGGAGCCCTCTAGAGCCCCCTAGGACCCACTTAGGGCCTTCTAGGACCCTTCTAGTACCCCCAGGGACCCTCTAGAGCCCTTTGGGACCCTTTTAGGGCCTTCTAGGACCCTCCTAGGACCCACGGGTACCCTCTAGAGCCCTCTGGGACCCTTCTAGGCCTTTCTTGGACCCTTTTAGAATCACCAGGAACCCTCCAGAGTCCCCTGGGACCCTTCTAGGGCTTTCTAGAACCCTTCTAGGACCACGAGGAACCCTCTAGAGCCCCCGGAACCATTTTAGGGCCTTCTAGGACCCTTCTAGGACCACGAGAAACCATCTATAGCTCTCTGGGACCCCTTTAGGGCGTTCTAGGACTCTTCTAGGGTCCCCAGAGACCGTCTAGAGCCCCCTGGGATGCCTTAGAGCCTTCGAGGACCCTTCTAGGACCACGAGGAACCCTCTAGAGCCCCCTGGGACCCCCTTAGGGCATTCTAGGACCCTTCTAGGGCCCCCAGGGACCCTCTAGAGCCCCCTGGGACCCACTTAGGGCCTTCTAAGACCCTTCTAGGACCACCAGGAGCCCTCTATAGCCCTCTGGGACACCTTTTTGCACATTCTAGGACACTTCTAGTGCCCCCAGAGACCCTCTAGAGCTCCCTGGGAGTCTTTAGGGCTTACTAGGACCCTTCTAGGATCACCAGGAACCCTCTAGAGCCCTCTGGGACCCACTTAGGGCCTTCTAGGACCCTTCTAGGACCACGAGGAACCCTCTAGAGCCCCCTGGGACCCCCTTAGGGCATTCTAGGACCCTTCTAGGGCCCCCAGGGACCCTCTAGAGCCCCCTGGGACCCACTTAGGGCTTTCTAAGACCCTTCTAGGACCACCAGGAGCCCTCTATAGCCCTCTGGGACCCTCTTTGCGCCTTCTAGGACCCTTCTAGTGCCCCCAGGGACACTCTAGAGCCCCCTGGGACTCCTTAGAGCCTACTAGGACCCTTCTAGGACCACGAGAAATCCTCTAGAGCCCCCTGGGACCTCCTTAGGTCCTTCTAGGACCGTTCTAGGGTCACCAGGAACCCTCTAGAGCCCTCTGGGACCCACTTAGGGCCTTCTAGGACCCTTCTAGGACCACGAGGAACTCTCTAGAGCCCCCTGAGACTTGCTTAAGGCATTCTAGGACTCTTCTAGGACCACGAGAAACCATCTAGAGCCCCCTGGGACCCACTTAGGGCATTCTAGGTTCATTTTAAGACCCTGGGGAACCCTCTAGAGCTTCGTGGTACCACTTAGAGCCTTGTAGGACCCTTCTAGGACCAGAAGGAACCCTCTAGAGCCCCCTGGGACCCCCTTTGGGCCTTCTAGGACAATTCTAGCGCCCCCAGGGACCCTCTAGAGCCCCCTGGGACACACTTAGGGCCTTCTAGGACCCTTCTAGGACACAGGGAACCCTCAAGAGCCCCCTGGGACCCCCTTAGGGCTTTCTAGGGCCATGGTAAGACCCTGGGGAACCCTCCAGAGCACCCTGGGTCCTCTTTAGTGCCTTCTAGTACCCTTCTAGGGCCCCCAGGGACCTTCTAGAGACCCCTGGTTACCCTTTGAGCCTTCTAGAACCCTTCTAGGAGCCCCAGGAACCCTCTAGAGCCCGCTGGGACCCCCTTAGGGCCTTCTAGGACCCTTCTAGGACCACAAGGAACCCTCTAGAGCCCCCTGGGACCCCTTTAGGGCCTTCTAGGACAATTCTAGGGCCGCCAGGGTCCGTCTAGAGCCCCCTGGGACCCCTTTAGGGCCTTCTAGGACCCTTCTAGGACCACCAGGAGCCCTCTAGAGCCCCCTAGGACCCACTTAGGGCCTTCTAGGACTCTTCTAGTACCCCCAGGGACCCTCTAGAGCCCGCTGGGACCCTTTTAGGGCCTTCTAGGACCCTCCTAGGACCCACGGGTACCCTCTAGAGCCCTCTGGGACCCTTCTAGGCCTTTCTAGACCCTTTTAGAATCACCAGGAACCCTCCAGAGTCCCCTGGGACCCTTCTAGGGCTTTCGAGGACCCTTCTAGGACCACGAGGAACCCTCTAGAGCCCCCGGGACCATTTTAGGGCCTTCTAGGACCCTTCTAGGACCACGAGAAACCATCTATAGCTCTCTGGGACCCCTTTAGGGCGTTCTAGGACTCTTCTAGGGTCCCCAGAGACCGTCTAGAGCCCCCTGGGATGCCTTAGAGCCTTTGAGGACCCTTCTAGGACCACGAGGAACCCTCTAGAGCCCCCTGGGACCCCCTTAGGTCATTCTAGGACCCTTCTAGGGCCCCCAGGGACCCTCTAGAGCCCCCTGGGACCCACTTAGGGCCTTCTAAGACCCTTCTAGGACCACCAGGAGCCCTCTATAGCCCTCTGGGACACCTTTTTGCACATTCTAGGACACTTCTAGTGCCCCCAGAGACCCTCTAGAGCTCCCTGGGAGTCTTTAGGGCCTACTAGGACCCTTCTAGGATCACCAGGAACCCTCTAGAGCCCTCTGGGACCCACTTAGGGCCTTCTAGGACCCTTCTAGGACCACGAGGAACCCTCTAGAGCCCCCTGGGACCCCCTTAGGGCATTCTAGGACCCTTCTAGGGCCCCCAGGGACCCTCTAGAGCCCCCTGGCACCCCCTTAGGGCTTTCTAAGACCCTTCTAGGACCACCAGGAGCCCTCTATAGCCCTCTGGGACCCTCTTTGCGCCTTCTAGGACCCTTCTAGTGCCCCCAGGGACACTCTAGAGCCCCCTGGGACTCCTTAGAGCCTACTAGGACCCTTCTAGGACCACGAGAAACCCTCTAGAGCCCCCTGGGACCTTCTTAGGTCCTTCGAGGACCGTTCTAGGGTCACCAGGAACCCTCTAGAGCCCTCTGGGACCCACTTAGGGCCTTCTAGGACCCTTCTAGGACCACGAGGAACTCTCTAGAGCCCCCTGAGACTTGCTTAACGCCTTCTAGGACTCTTCTAGGACCACGAGAAACCATCTAGAGCCCCCTGGGACCCCCTTAGGGCCTTCTAGGACAATTCTAGCGCCCCCAGGGACCCTCTAGTGCGCCCTGGGACACACTTAGGGCCTTCTAGGACCCTTCTAGGACACAGGGAACCCTCAAGAGCCCCCTGGGACCCACTTAGGGCTTTCTAGGGCCATGGTAAGACCCTGGGGAACCCTCCAGAGCACCCTGGGTCCTCTTTAGTGCCTTCTAGTACCCTTCTAGGGCCCCCAGGGACCTTCTAGAGCCCCCTGGTTACCCTTTGAGCCTTCTAGAACCCTTCTAGGAGCCCCAGGAACCCTCTAGAGCCCGCTGGGACACCCTTAGGGCCTTCTAGGACCCTTCTAGGACCACAAGGAACCCTCTAGAGCCCCCTGGGACCTCCTTAGGTCCTTCTAGGACCGTTCTAGGGTCACCAGGAACCCTCTAGAGCCCTCTGGGACCCACTTAGGGCCTTCTAGGACCCTTCTAGGACCACGAGGAACTCTCTAGAGCCCCCTGGGACCCCTTTAGGGCCTTCTAGGACAATTCTAGGGCCGCCAGGGTCCGTCTAGAGCCCTCTGGGACCCCTTTAGGGCCTTCTAGGACCCTTCTAGGACCACCAGGAGCCCTCTAGAGCCCCCTAGGACCCACTTAGTGCCTTCTAGGACTCTTCTAGTACCCCCAGGGACCCTCTAGAGCCCCCTGGGACCCTTTTAGGGCCTTCTAGGACCCACCTAGGACACACGGGTACCCTCTAGAGCCCTCTGGGACCCTTCTAGGCCTTTCTTGGACCCTTTTAGAATCACCAGGAACCCTCTAGAGCCCCCGGGACCCTTCTAGGGCCTTCTAGGACCCTTCTAGGACCACGAGAAACCATCTATAGCTCTCTGGGACCCCTTTAGGGCGTTCTAGGACTCTTCTAGGGTCCCCAGAGACCGTCTAGAGCCCCCTGGGATGCCTTAGAGCCTTCGAGGACCCTTCTAGGACCACGAGGAACCCTCTAGAGCCCCCTGGGACCCCCTTAGGGCATTCTAGGACCCTTCTAGGGCCCCCAGGGACCCTCTAGAGCCCCCTGGGACCCACTTAGGGCCTTCTAGGACCCTTCTAGGACCACGAGGAACTCTCTAGAGCCCCCTGGGACTTGCTTAAGGCCTTCTAAGACTCTTCTAGGACCACGAGAAACCATCTAGAGCCCCCTGGGACCCACTTAGGGCATTCTAGGTTCATTTTAAGACCCTGGGGAACCCTCTAGAGCCTCGTGGTACCACTTAGAGCCTTGTAGGACTCTTCTAGGACCAGAAGGAACCCTCTAGAGCCCCCTGGGACCCCCTTAGGGCCTTCTAGGACAATTCTAGCGCCCCCAGGGACCCTCTAGAGCCCCCTAGGACACACTTAGGGCCTTCTAGGACCCTTCTAGGACACAGGGAACCCTCAAGAGCCCCCTGGGACCCCCTTAGGGCTTTCTAGGGCCATGGTAAGACCCTGGGGAACCCTCCAGAGCACCCTGGGTCCTCTTTAGTGCCTTCTAGTACCCTTCTAGGGCCCCCAGGGACCTTCTAGAGCCCCCTGGTTACCCTTTGAGCCTTCTAGAACCCTTCTAGGAGCCCCAGGAACCCTCTAGAGCCCGCTGGGACCCCCTTAGGGCCTTCTAGGACCCTTCTAGGACCACGAGGAACCCTCTAGAGCCCCCTGGGACCCCCTTAGGGCTTTCTAAGACCCTTCTAGGACCACCAGGAGCCCTCTATAGCCCTCTGGGACCCTCTTTGCGCCTTCTAGGACCCTTCTAGTGCCCCCAGGGACACTCTAGAGCCCCCTGGGACTCCTTAGGGCCTACTAGGTCCCTTCTAGGACCACGAGAAATCCTCTAGAGCCCCCTGGGACCTCCTTAGGTCCTTCTAGGACCGTTCTAGGGTCATCAGGAACCCTCTAGAGCCCTCTGGGACCCACTTAGGGCCTTCTAGGACCCTTCTATGACCACGAGGAACTCTCTAGAGCCCCCTGAGACTTGCTTAAGGCCTTCTAGGACTCTTCTAGGACCACGAGAAACCATCTAGAGCCCCCTGGGACCCACTTAGGGCATTCTAGGTTCATTTTAAGACCCTGGGGAACCCTCTAGAGCCTCGTGGTACCACTTAGAGCCTTGTAGGACCCTTCTAGGACCAGAAGGAACCCTCTAGAGCCCCATGGGACCCCCTTAGGGCCTTCTAGGACAATTCTAGCGCCCCCAGGGACCCTCTAGAGCCCCCTGGGACGCACTTAGGGCCTTCTAGGACCCTTCTAGGACACAGGGAACCCTCAAGAGCCCCCTTGGACCCTCTTAGGGCTTTCTAGGGCCATGGTAAGACCCTGGGGAACCCTCCAGAGCATCCTGGGTCCTCTTTAGTGCCTTCTAGTACCCTTCTAGGGCCCCCAGGGACCTTCTAGAGCCCCCTGGTTACCCTTTGAGCCTTCTAGAACCCTTCTAGGAGCCCCAGGAACCCTCTAGAGCCCCCTGGGACCCCTTTAGGGCCTTCTAGGACCCTTCTAGGACCACAAGGAACCCTCTAGAGCCCCCTGGGACCCCTTTAGGGCCTTCTAGGACAATTCTAGGGCCGCCAGGGTCCGTCTAGAGCCCCCTGGGACCCCTTTAGGGCCTTCTAGGACCCTTCTAGGACCACCAGGAGCCCTCTAGAGCCCCCTAGGACCCACTTAGGGCCTTCTAGGACCCTCCTAGGACACACGGGTACCCTCTAGAGCCCTCTGGGACCCTTCTAGGCCTTTCTTGGACCCTTTTAGAATCACCAGGAACACTCTAGAGCCCCCGGCACCCTTCTAGGGCCTTCTAGGACCCTTCTAGGACCACGAGAAACCATCTATAGCTCTCTGGGACCCCTTTAGGGCATTCTAGGACTCTTCTAGGGTCCCCAGAGACCGTCTAGAACCCCCTGGGATGCCTTAGAGCCTTCGAGGACCCTTCTAGGACCACGAGGAACCCTCTAGAGCCACCTGGGACCCCCTTAGGGCATTCTAGGACCCTTCTAGGGCCCCTAGGGACCCTCTAGAGCCCCCTGGGACCCCCTTAGGGCCTTCTAAGACCCTTCTAGGACCACCAGGAGCCCTCTATAGCCCTCTGGGACACCTTTTTGCACATTCTAGGACACTTCTAGTGCCCCCAGAGACCCTCTAGAACTCCCTGGGAGTCTTTAGGGCCTACTAGGACCCTTCTAGGATCACCAGGAACCCTCTAGAGCCCTCTGGGACCCACTTAGGGCCTTCTAGGACCCTTCTAGGACCACGAGGAACCCTCTAGAGCCCCCTGGGACCCCCTTAGGGCGTTCTAGGACCCTTCTAGGGCCCCCAGGGACCCTCTAGAGCCCCCTGGGACCCGCTTAGGGCTTTCTAAGACCCTTCTAGGACCACCAGGAGCCCTCTATAGCCCTCTGGGACCCTCTTTGCGCCTTCTAGGACCCTTCTAGTGCCCCCAGGGACACTCTAGAGCCCCCTGGGACTCTTTAGGGCCTACTAGGACCCTTCTAGGACCACGAGGAAGTCTCTAGAGCCCCCTGGGACTTGCTTAAGGCTTTCTAGGACTCTTCTAGGACCACGAGAAACCATCTAGAGCCCCCTGGGACCCACTTAGGGCATTCTAGGTTCATTTTAAGACCCTGGGGAACCCTCTAGAGCCTCATGGTACCACTTAGAGCCTTATAGGACCCTTCTAGGACCAGAAGGAACCCTCTAGAGCCCCCTGGGACCCACTTAGGGCCTTCTAGGACAATTCTAGCGCCCCCAGGGACCCTCTAGAGCCCCCTGGGACACACTTAGGGCCTTCTAGGACCCTTCTAGTACACAGGGAACCCTCAAGAGCCCCCTGGGACCCCCTTAGGGCTTTCTAGGGCCATGGTAAGACCCTGGGGAACCCTCCAGAGCACCCTGGGTCCTCTTTAGTGCCTTCTAGTACCCTTCTAGGGCCCCCAGGGACCTTCTAGAGCCCCCTGGTTACCCTTTGAGCCTTCTAGAACCCTTCTAGGAGCCCCAGGAACCCTCTAGAGCCCCCTGGGACCCCCTTAGGGCCTTCTAGGACAATTCTAGCGCCCCCAGGGACCCTCTAGAGCCCCCTGGGACCCACTTAGGGCTTTCTAAGACCCTTCTAGGACCACCAGGAGCCCTCTATAGCCCTCTGGGACCCTCTTTGCGCCTTCTAGGACCCTTCTAGTGCCCCCAGGGACACTCTAGAGCCCCCTGGGACTCCTTAGAGCCTACTAGGACCCTTCTAGGACCACGAGAAATCCTCTAGAGCCCCCTGGGACCTCCTTAGGTCCTTCTAGGACCGTTCTAGGGTCACCAGGAACCCTCTAGAGCCCTCTGGGACCCACTTAGGGCCTTCTAGGACCCTTCTAGGACCACGAGGAACTCTCTAGAGCCCCCTGAGACTTGCTTAAGGCATTCTAGGACTCTTCTAAGACCTCGAGAAACCATCTAGAGCCCCCTGGGACCCACTTAGGGCATTCTAGGTTCATTTTAAGACCCTGGGGAACCCTCTAGAGCTTCGTGGTACCACTTAGAGCCTTGTAGGACCCTTCTAGGACCAGAAGGAACCCTCTAGAGCCCCCTGGGACCCCCTTTGGGCCTTCTAGGACAATTCTAGCGCCCCCAGGGACCCTCTAGAGCCCCCTGGGACACACTTAGGGCCTTCTAGGACCCTTCTAGGACACAGGGAACCCTCAAGAGCCCCCTGGGACCCCCTTAGGGCTTTCTAGGGCCATGGTAAGACCCTGGGGAACCCTCCAGAGCACCCTGGGTCCTCTTTAGTGCCTTCTAGTACCCTTCTAGGGCCCCCAGGGACCTTCTAGAGCCCCCTGGTTACCCTTTGAGCCTTCTAGAACCCTTCTAGGAGCCCCAGGAACCCTCTAGAGCCCGCTGGGACCCCCTTAGGGCCTTCTAGGACCCTTCTAGGACCACAAGGAACCCTCTAGAGCCCCCTGGGACCCCTTTAGGGCCTTCTAGGACAATTCTAGGGCCGCCAGGGTCCGTCTAGAGCCCCCTGGGACCCCTTTAGGGCCTTCTAGGACCCTTCTAGGACCACCAGGAGCCCTCTAGAGCCCCCTAGGACCCACTTAGGGCCTTCTAGGACTCTTCTAGTACCCCCAGGGACCCTCTAGAGCCCGCTGGGACCCTTTTAGGGCCTTCTAGGACCCTCCTAGGACCCACGGGTACCCTCTAGAGCCCTCTGGGACCCTTCTAGGCCTTTCTAGACCCTTTTAGAATCACCAGGAACCCTCCAGAGTCCCCTGGGACCCTTCTAGGGCTTTCGAGGACCCTTCTAGGACCACGAGGAACCCTCTAGAGCCCCCGGGACCATTTTAGGGCCTTCTAGGACCCTTCTAGGACCACGAGAAACCATCTATAGCTCTCTGGGACCCCTTTAGGGCGTTCTAGGACTCTTCTAGGGTCCCCAGAGACCGTCTAGAGCCCCCTGGGATGCCTTAGAGCCTTTGAGGACCCTTCTAGGACCACGAGGAACCCTCTAGAGCCCCCTGGGACCCCCTTAGGTCATTCTAGGACCCTTCTAGGGCCCCCAGGGACCCTCTAGAGCCCCCTGGGACCCACTTAGGGCCTTCTAAGACCCTTCTAGGACCACCAGGAGCCCTCTATAGCCCTCTGGGACACCTTTTTGCACATTCTAGGACACTTCTAGTGCCCCCAGAGACCCTCTAGAGCTCCCTGGGAGTCTTTAGGGCCTACTAGGACCCTTCTAGGATCACCAGGAACCCTCTAGAGCCCTCTGGGACCCACTTAGGGCCTTCTAGGACCCTTCTAGGACCACGAGGAACCCTCTAGAGCCCCCTGGGACCCCCTTAGGGCATTCTAGGACCCTTCTAGGGCCCCCAGGGACCCTCTAGAGCCCCCTGGCACCCCCTTAGGGCTTTCTAAGACCCTTCTAGGACCACCAGGAGCCCTCTATAGCCCTCTGGGACCCTCTTTGCGCCTTCTAGGACCCTTCTAGTGCCCCCAGGGACACTCTAGAGCCCCCTGGGACTCCTTAGAGCCTACTAGGACCCTTCTAGGACCACGAGAAACCCTCTAGAGCCCCCTGGGACCTTCTTAGGTCCTTCGAGGACCGTTCTAGGGTCACCAGGAACCCTCTAGAGCCCTCTGGGACCCACTTAGGGCCTTCTAGGACCCTTCTAGGACCACGAGGAACTCTCTAGAGCCCCCTGAGACTTGCTTAACGCCTTCTAGGACTCTTCTAGGACCACGAGAAACCATCTAGAGCCCCCTGGGACCCCCTTAGGGCCTTCTAGGACAATTCTAGCGCCCCCAGGGACCCTCTAGTGCGCCCTGGGACACACTTAGGGCCTTCTAGGACCCTTCTAGGACACAGGGAACCCTCAAGAGCCCCCTGGGACCCACTTAGGGCTTTCTAGGGCCATGGTAAGACCCTGGGGAACCCTCCAGAGCACCCTGGGTCCTCTTTAGTGCCTTCTAGTACCCTTCTAGGGCCCCCAGGGACCTTCTAGAGCCCCCTGGTTACCCTTTGAGCCTTCTAGAACCCTTCTAGGAGCCCCAGGAACCCTCTAGAGCCCGCTGGGACACCCTTAGGGCCTTCTAGGACCCTTCTAGGACCACAAGGAACCCTCTAGAGCCCCCTGGGACCTCCTTAGGTCCTTCTAGGACCGTTCTAGGGTCACCAGGAACCCTCTAGAGCCCTCTGGGACCCACTTAGGGCCTTCTAGGACCCTTCTAGGACCACGAGGAACTCTCTAGAGCCCCCTGGGACCCCTTTAGGGCCTTCTAGGACAATTCTAGGGCCGCCAGGGTCCGTCTAGAGCCCTCTGGGACCCCTTTAGGGCCTTCTAGGACCCTTCTAGGACCACCAGGAGCCCTCTAGAGCCCCCTAGGACCCACTTAGGGCCTTCTAGGACTCTTCTAGTACCCCCAGGGACCCTCTAGAGCCCCCTGGGACCCTTTTAGGGCCTTCTAGGACGCACCTAGGACACACGGGTACCCTCTAGAGCCCTCTGGGACCCTTCTAGGCCTTTCTTGGACCCTTTTAGAATCACCAGGAACCCTCTAGAGCCCCTGGGACCCCTTTAGGGCCTTCTAGGACCCTTCTAGGACCACGAGAAACCATCTATAGCTCTCTGGGACCCCTTTAGGGCGTTCTAGGACTCTTCTAGGGTCCCCAGAGACCGTCTAGAGCCCCCTGGGATGCCTTAGAGCCTTCGAGGACCCTTCTAGGACCACGAGGAACCCTCTAGAGCCCCCTGGGACCCCCTTAGGGCATTCTAGGACCCTTCTAGGGCCCCCAGGGACCCTCTAGAGCCCCCTGGGACCCACTTAGGGCCTTCTAGGACCCTTCTAGGACCACGAGGAACTCTCTAGAGCCCCCTGGGACTTGCTTAAGGCCTTCTAAGACTCTTCTAGGACCACGAGAAACCATCTAGAGCCCCCTGGGACCCACTTAGGGCATTCTAGGTTCATTTTAAGACCCTGGGGAACCCTCTAGAGCCTCGTGGTACCACTTAGAGCCTTGTAGGACTCTTCTAGGACCAGAAGGAACCCTCTAGAGCCCCCTGGGACCCCCTTAGGGCCTTCTAGGACAATTCTAGCGCCCCCAGGGACCCTCTAGAGCCCCCTAGGACACACTTAGGGCCTTCTAGGACCCTTCTAGGACACAGGGAACCCTCAAGAGCCCCCTGGGACCCCCTTAGGGCTTTCTAGGGCCATGGTAAGACCCTGGGGAACCCTCCAGAGCACCCTGGGTCCTCTTTAGTGCCTTCTAGTACCCTTCTAGGGCCCCCAGGGACCTTCTAGAGCCCCCTGGTTACCCTTTGAGCCTTCTAGAACCCTTCTAGGAGCCCCAGGAACCCTCTAGAGCCCGCTGGGACCCCCTTAGGGCCTTCTAGGACCCTTCTAGGACCACGAGGAACCCTCTAGAGCCCCCTGGGACCCCCTTAGGGCTTTCTAAGACCCTTCTAGGACCACCAGGAGCCCTCTATAGCCCTCTGGGACCCTCTTTGCGCCTTCTAGGACCCTTCTAGTGCCCCCAGGGACACTCTAGAGCCCCCTGGGACTCCTTAGGGCCTACTAGGTCCCTTCTAGGACCACGAGAAATCCTCTAGAGCCCCCTGGGACCTCCTTAGGTCCTTCTAGGACCGTTCTAGGGTCATCAGGAACCCTCTAGAGCCCTCTGGGACCCACTTAGGGCCTTCTAGGACCCTTCTATGACCACGAGGAACTCTCTAGAGCCCCCTGAGACTTGCTTAAGGCCTTCTAGGACTCTTCTAGGACCACGAGAAACCATCTAGAGCCCCCTGGGACCCACTTAGGGCATTCTAGGTTCATTTTAAGACCCTGGGGAACCCTCTAGAGCCTCGTGGTACCACTTAGAGCCTTGTAGGACCCTTCTAGGACCAGAAGGAACCCTCTAGAGCCCCATGGGACCCCCTTAGGGCCTTCTAGGACAATTCTAGCGCCCCCAGGGACCCTCTAGAGCCCCCTGGGACGCACTTAGGGCCTTCTAGGACCCTTCTAGGACACAGGGAACCCTCAAGAGCCCCCTTGGACCCTCTTAGGGCTTTCTAGGGCCATGGTAAGACCCTGGGGAACCCTCCAGAGCATCCTGGGTCCTCTTTAGTGCCTTCTAGTACCCTTCTAGGGCCCCCAGGGACCTTCTAGAGCCCCCTGGTTACCCTTTGAGCCTTCTAGAACCCTTCTAGGAGCCCCAGGAACCCTCTAGAGCCCCCTGGGACCCCTTTAGGGCCTTCTAGGACCCTTCTAGGACCACAAGGAACCCTCTAGAGCCCCCTGGGACCCCTTTAGGGCCTTCTAGGACAATTCTAGGGCCGCCAGGGTCCGTCTAGAGCCCCCTGGGACCCCTTTAGGGCCTTCTAGGACCCTTCTAGGACCACCAGGAGCCCTCTAGAGCCCCCTAGGACCCACTTAGGGCCTTCTAGGACCCTCCTAGGACACACGGGTACCCTCTAGAGCCCTCTGGGACCCTTCTAGGCCTTTCTTGGACCCTTTTAGAATCACCAGGAACACTCTAGAGCCCCCGGCACCCTTCTAGGGCCTTCTAGGACCCTTCTAGGACCACGAGAAACCATCTATAGCTCTCTGGGACCCCTTTAGGGCATTCTAGGACTCTTCTAGGGTCCCCAGAGACCATCTAGAACCCCCTGGGATGCCTTAGAGCCTTCGAGGACCCTTCTAGGACCACGAGGAACCCTCTAGAGCCACCTGGGACCCCCTTAGGGCATTCTAGGACCCTTCTAGGGCCCCTAGGGACCCTCTAGAGCCCCCTGGGACCCCCTTAGGGCCTTCTAAGACCCTTCTAGGACCACCAGGAGCCCTCTATAGCCCTCTGGGACACCTTTTTGCACATTCTAGGACACTTCTAGTGCCCCCAGAGACCCTCTAGAACTCCCTGGGAGTCTTTAGGGCCTACTAGGACCCTTCTAGGATCACCAGGAACCCTCTAGAGCCCTCTGGGACCCACTTAGGGCCTTCTAGGACCCTTCTAGGACCACGAGGAACCCTCTAGAGCCCCCTGGGACCCCCTTAGGGCGTTCTAGGACCCTTCTAGGGCCCCCAGGGACCCTCTAGAGCCCCCTGGGACCCGCTTAGGGCTTTCTAAGACCCTTCTAGGACCACCAGGAGCCCTCTATAGCCCTCTGGGACCCTCTTTGCGCCTTCTAGGACCCTTCTAGTGCCCCCAGGGACACTCTAGAGCCCCCTGGGACTCTTTAGGGCCTACTAGGACCCTTCTAGGACCACGAGGAACCCTCTAGAGCCCCCTGGGACCCCCTTAGGGCATTCTAGGACCCTTCTAGGGACCCCAGGGACCCTCTAGAGCCCCCTGGGACCAGCTTAGGGCTTTCAAATACCCTTCTCGGACCACCAGGAGCCCTCTATAGCCCTCTGGGACCCTCTTTGCGCCTTCTAGGACCCTTCTAGTGCCCCCAGGGACACTCTAGAGCCCCCTGGGACTCCTTAGGGCCTACTAGGACCCTTCTAGGACCACGAGAAACCCTCTAGAGCCCCCTGGGACCTCCTTAGGGCTTTCTAGGACCGTTCTAGGGTCACCAGGAACCCTCTAGAGCCCTCTGGGACCCACTTAGGGCCTTCTAGGACCCTTCTAGGACCACGAGGAACTCTCTAGAGCCCCCTGGGACTTGCTTAAGGCCTTCTAGGACCCTTCTAGGACCACAAGGAACCCTCTAGAGCCCCCTGGGACCCCTTTAGGGCCTTCTAGGACAATTCTAGGGCCGCCAGGGTCCGTCTAGAGCCCCCTGGGACCCCTTTAGGGCCTTCTAGGACCCTTCTAGGACCACCAGGAGCCCTCTAGAGCCCCCTAGGACCCACTTAGGGCCTTCTAGGACTCTTCTAGTACCCCCAGGGACCCTCTAGAGCCCCCTGGGACCCTTTTAGGGCCTTCTAGGACCATTCTAGGACCACGAGGAACTCTCTAGAGCCCCCTGGGACTTGCTTAAGGCTTTCTAGGACTCTTCTAGGACCACGAGAAACCATCTAGAGCCCCCTGGGACCCACTTAGGGCATTCTAGGTTCATTTTAAGACCCTGGGGAACCCTCTAGAGCCTCATAGTACCACTTAGAGCCTTATAGGACCCTTCTAGGACCAGAAGGAACCCTCTAGAGCCCCCTGGGACCCACTTAGGGCCTTCTAGGACAATTCTAGCGCCCCCAGGGACCCTCTAGAGCCCCCTGGGACACACTTAGGGCCTTCTAGGACCCTTCTAGTACACAGGGAACCCTCAAGAGCCCCCTGGGACCCACTTAGGGCTTTCTAGGGCCATGGTAAGACCCTGGGGAACCCTCCAGAGCACCCTGGGTCCTCTTTAGTGCCTTCTAGTACCCTTCTAGGGCCCCCAGGGACCTTCTAGAGCCCCCTGGTTACCCTTTGAGCCTTCTAGAACCCTTCTAGGAGCCCCAGGAACCCTCTAGAGCCCGCTGGGACCCCCTTAGGGCCTTCTAGGACAATTCTAGCTCCCCCAGGGACCCTCTAGAGCCCCCTGGGACACACTTAGGGCCTTCTAGGACCCTTCTAGGACACAGGGAACCCTCAAGAGCCCCCTGGGACCCCCTTAGGGCTTTCTAGGGCCATGGTAAGACCCTGGGGAACCCTCCAGAGCACCCTGGGTCCTCTTTAGTGCCTTCTAGTACCCTTCTAGGGCCCCCAGGGACCTTCTAGAGCCCCCTGGTTACCCTTTGAGCCTTCTAGAACCCTTCTAGGAGCCCCAGGAACCCTCTAGAGCCCGCTGGGACCCCCTTAGGGCCTTCTAGGACCCTTCTAGGACCACAAGGAACCCTCTAGAGCCCCCTGGGACCCCTTTAGGGCCTTCTAGGACAATTCTAGGGCCGCCAGGGTCCGTCTAGAGCCCCCTGGGACCCCTTTAGGGCCTTCTAGGACCACCAGGAGCCCTCTAGAGCCCCCTAGGACCCACTTAGGGCCTTCTAGGACTCTTCTAGTACCCCCAGGGACCCTCTAGAGCCCACTGGGACACTTTTAGGGCCTTCTAGGACCCTCCTAGGACCCACGGGTACCCTCTAGAGCCCTCTGGGACCCTTCTAGGGCTTTCTTGGACCCTTTTAGAATCACCAGGAACACTCCAGAGTCCCCTGGGACCCTTCTAGGGCTTTCTAGGACCCTTCTAGGACCACGAGGAACCCTCTAGAGCCCCCGGGACCATTTTAGGGCCTTCTAGGACCCTTCTAGGACTACGAGAAACCATCTATAGCTCTCTGGGACCCCTTTAGGGCGTTCTAGGACTCTTCTAGGGTCCCCAGAGACCGTCTAGAGCCCCCTGGGATGCCTTAGAGCCTTCGAGGACCCTTCTAGGACCACGAGGAACCCTCTAGAGCCCCCTGGGACCCCCTTAGGGCATTCTAGGACCCTTCTAGGGCCCCCAGGGACCCTCTAGAGCCCCCTGGGACCCCCTTAGGGCTTTCTAAGACCCTTCTAGGACCACCAGGAGCCCTCTATAGCCCTCTGGGACCCTCTTTGCGCCTTCTAGGACCCTTCTAGTTCCCCCAGGGACACTCTAGAGCCCCCTGGGACTTCTTAGAGCCTACTAGGACCCTTCTAGGACCACGAGAAACCCTCTAGAGCCCCCTGGGACCTCCTTAGGTCCTTCGAGGACCGTTCTAGGGTCACCAGGAACCCTCTAGAGCCCTCTGGGACCCACTTAGGGCCTTCTAGGACCCTTCTAGGACCACGAGGAACTCTCTAGAGCCCCCTGAGACTTGCTTAAGGCCTTCTAGGACTCTTCTAGGACCACGAGAAACCATCTAGAGCCCCCTGGGACCCACTTAGGGCATTCTAGGTTCATTTTAAGACCCTGGGGAACCCTCTAGAGCCTCGTGGTACCACTTAGAGCCTTGTAGGACCCTTCTAGGACCAGAAGGAACCCTCTACAGCCCTCTGGGACCCCCTTAGGGCCTTCTAGGACAATTCTAGCGCCCCCAGGGACCCTCTAGAGCCCCCTGGGACACACTTAGGGCCTTCTAGGACCCTTCTAGGACACAGGGAACCCTCAAGAGCCCCCTGGGACCCACTTAGGGCTTTCTAGGGCCATGGTAAGACCCTGGGGAACCCTCCAGAGCACCCTGGGTCCTCTTTAGTGCCTTCTAGTACCCTTCTAGGGCCCCCAGGGACCTTCTAGAGCCCCCTGGTTACCCTTTGAGCCTTCTAGAACCCTTCTAGGAGCCCCAGGAACCCTCTAGAGCCCGCTGGGACCCCCTTAGGGCCTTCTAGGACCCTTCTAGGACCACAAGGAACCCTCTAGAGCCCGCTGGGACCCCTTTAGGGCCTTCTAGGACAATTCTAGGGCCGCAAGGGTCCGTCTAGAGCCCCCTGGGACCCCTTTAGGGCCTTCTAGGACCCTTCTAGGACCACCAGGAGCCCTCTAGAGCCCCCTAGGACCCACTTAGGGCCTTCTAGGACTCTTCTAGTACCCCCAGGGACCCTCTAGAGACCCCTGGGACCCTTTTAGGGCCTTCTAGGACCCTCCTAGGACACACGGGTACCCTCTAGAGCCCTCTGGGACCCTTCTAGGCCTTTCTTGGACCGTTTTAGAATCACCAGGAACCCTCTAGAGCCCCCGGGACCCTTCTAGGGCCTTCTAGGACCATTCTAGGACCACGAGAAACCATCTATAGCTCTCTGGGACCCCTTTAGGGCGTTCTAGGACTCTTCTAGGGTCCGCAGAGACCGTCTAGAGCCCCCTGGGATGCCTTAGAGCCTTCGAGGACCCTTCTAGGACCACGAGGAACCCTCTAGAGCCACCTGGGACCCCCTTAGGGCATTCTAGGACCCTTCTAGGGCCCCCAGGGACCCTCTAGAGCCCCCTGGGACCCACTTAGGGCCTTCTAAGACCCTTCTAGGACCACCAGGAGCCCTCTAGAGCCCTCTGGGACACCTTTTTGCACATTCTAGGACACTTCTAGTGCCCCCAGAGACCCTCTAGAGCTCCCTGGGAGTCTTTAGGGCCTACTAGGACCCTTCTAGGAGCCCCAGGAACCCTCTAGAGCCCTCTGGGACCCACTTAGGGCCTTCTAGGACCCTTCTAGGACCACGAGGAACCCTCTAGAGCCCTCTGGGACCCCCTTAGGGCATTCTAGGACCCTTCTAGGACCATGAGAAACCCTCTAGAGCCCCCTGGGACCTCCTTAGGTCCTTTGAGGACCGTTCTAGGGTCACCAGGAACCCTCTAGAGCCCTCTGGGACCCACTTAGGGCCTTCTAGGACCCTTCTAGGACCACGAGGAACTCTCTAGAGCCCCCTGGGACTTGCTTAAGGCCTTCTAAGACTCTTCTAGGACCACGAGAAACCATCTAGAGCCCCCTGGGACCCACTTAGGGCATTCTAGTTTCATTTTAAGACCCTGGGGAACCCTCTAGAGCCTTGTGGTACCACTTAGAGCCTTGTAGGACCCTTCTAGGACCAGAAGGAACCCTCTAGAGCCTTCTGGGACCCCCTTAGGGCCTTCTAGGACAATTCTAGCGCCCCCAGGGACCCTCTAGAGCCCCCTGGGACACACTTAGGGCCTTCTAGGACCCTTCTAGGACACAGGGAACCCTCAAGAGCCCCCTGGGACCCCCTTAGGGCTTTCTAGGGCCATGGTAAGACCCTGGGGAACCCTCCAGAGCACCCTGGGTCCTCTTTAATGCCTTCTAGTACCCTTCTAGGGCCCCCAGGGACCTTCTAGAGCCCCCTGGTTACCCTTTGAGCCTTCTAGAACCCTTCTAGGAGCCCCAGGAACCCTCTAGAGCCCGCTGGGACCCCCTTAGGGCCTTCTAGGACCCTTCTAGGACCACAAGGAACCCTCTAGAGCCCCCTGGGACCCCTTTAGGGCCTTCTAGGACAATTCTAGGGCCGCCAGGGTCCCTCTAGAGCCCCCTGGGACCCCTTTAGGGCCTTCTAGGACCACCAGGAGCCCTCTAGAGCCCCCTAGGACCCACTTAGGGCCTTCTAGGACCCTTCTAGTACCCCCAGGGACCCTCTAGAGCCCGCTGGGACCCTTTTAGGGCCTTCTAGGACCCTCCTAGGACCCACGGGTACCCTATAGAGCCCTCTGGGACCCTTCTAGGGCTTTCTTGGACCCTTTTAGAATCACCAGGAACCCTCCAGAGTCCCCTGGGACCCTTCTAGGGCTTTCTAGGACCCTTCTAGGACCACGAGGAACCCTCTGGATCTCCCTGGGGTCCCCTTAGGGCCTTCTAGGACCCTTCTAGGACCACAAGGAACCCTCTAGAGCCCTCTGTGACACATTTTGTGCCTTCTAGGAGACTTTTAGTGCCCCCAGGGACCCTCTAGGCCCCCCTGTGACCCATTTAGGGCCTTCTAGGACAATTCTAGGGCCCCCAGGGACACTCTAGAGCCCCGTGGGACCCCTTAGAGCATTCTAGGACACTTCTAGGAGCCCCAGGAACCTTCTAGAACCCTCTGGGACCCACTTAGGCCCTTCTAGGACCCTTCTAGCACCACCAGGAACCTTCTAAAGCCCTCTGGGACCCCCTTAAAGCCTTCTACGACCCTTCTAGTGCTCCCAGGAACCCTCTAGAGCCCCCTGGGACCCCTTTATGGCCTTCTAAGACCCTTCTAGGACCACAAGAAACGCTCTAGAGTCCCCAGGGACTCGCTTAGGGCCTTCTAGGACCCTTCTAGGATCACCAGGATCCCTTTAGAGCATTCTGGGAGCCACTTAGGTCCTTCTAGTACCGTTCTAGGACCACGAGAAACTCTCTACAGCCCCCTGGGACGCCCTTAGGGCCTTCTAGGACCCTTCTAGGACCACGAGAAACCATCTAGAGCTCCCTGGGAACCCCTTACGGCCTTCTAGGATCATTGTAAGACCCCGGGGAACCCTCTAGAGCTCCCTGGGACCTCTTTAGGCCCTTCTAGGGCCCTTCTAGGACCACCAGGGACACTCTAGAGCCCTCTGGGACCCCCTTAGGGCCTTCTAGGACCATTCTAGTGCCCCCAGGGACCCTCTAGAGCCCTCTGGGACGCCCTTTAGGTCCTTCTAGGACCCTTCTAGGGCCACCAGGGACACTCTAAAGCCCCCTGGGACCCCCTTAGGGCCTGCTAGGTGTCTTCTACGACCACGAGGAACCATCTAGAACCCCCTGAGACCACTTAGGACCTTCTAGGACAATTGTATGACCCCAGGGAACCCCCTAGAGTCGTCTGGGACCCCCTTAGGGCCTACTAGGACCATTGTAAGACCCCAGGGAACACTCTAGAGTCCCCTAGGACTCCTTAAGGCCTTCTAGGACCCTTCTAGGACCACGAGAAACCCTCTAGAGCCCCCAGGGACTCCCTTAGGACCTTCTAGGACCCTTCTAGGATCACCAGGAACCCTCTAGAGCCATCTGGGACCCACTTAGGACCTTCTAGGACCCTTCTAGGACCACGAGAAACCATCCAGAGCCCCCTGGGACTCCTTAGAGCCTTCTAGGACCCTTCTAGGAGTCCCTGAATCCCTCTAGAGCCCCATGGGACCCACTTAGGTCCTTCTAGGACACTTCAAACACCACCAGCATCCCTCTAGAGCTCACTGGGAAGCATTTAGGGCCTTCTAAGACCCTTCTAGGACCACGAGGAACCCTCTAGAGCCCCCTGGGACCATTTTAGGGCCTTCTAGGTCCCTTCTAGGACCACTAGGAACCATGTAGACCCCCTGGGACAATTTAGGACCTTCTAGGACCATTGTAAGACCATGGGGATCCCTCTAGAGCCCTCTGGGACCCCCTTAGGACCTTCTAGGACCCTTCTAGGACCACCAGGATCCCTCTAGAGCCCCCTGGAACCACCTTAGGGCCTTCTAAAACCCTTCTAGGACCTTGAGGAACCCTCTAGAGCTCTTTGGGACCCCTATAGAAGGGTCTGGAGGCCTTCAGAAGGGTCTGGATGGGCTCTAGAAAGGTCTGGGGGCCTTCAGAATGGCCCTGGGGGGATCTAGAAGGGTCTGGAGGCCTTCAGAAGGGTCCTGAGTGGCTCTAGAAGGGTCTGGGGGCCTTCAGAAGGGCCCTGGGGGGATCTAGAAGGGTCTGGAGGCCTTCAGAAGGGTCCTGAGCGGCTCTAGAATGGTCTGGGGGCATTCAGAAGGGTCTGGATGGGCTCTAGAAGGGTCTGGGGTCCTTCAGAATGGCCCTGGAGGGATCTAGAATGGTCTGGAAGCCATCAGGAGGGCCCTGAGTGGCTCTAGAACCATCTGGGGGCATTCAGAATGGCCCAGGGGAACTAGAAGGGTCTGGAGACCTTCAGAAGGGTCCTGAGCGGCTCTAGAAGGGTCTGGGGGCCGTCAGAAGGGCCGTGGGTGGGCTCTAGAAGGGTCTGGGGGCCTTCAGAAGGGCCCCGGGTGGGCTCTAGAAGGGTCTGGAGGCCTTCAGAAGGGTCCTGAGGGGCTCTAGAAGGGTCCAACTTGGATCTCAAACGGTCTAGGGCCTTCAGATTGGTCCTGGGGGGCTCTAGAAGGGTCTTGGAACCTTCATAAAGGTCCTGACTGGCTCTAGAAGGGTTCTGAGGGGCTCTAGAAGGGTCTGGGGGCATTCAGAAGGGTCCTGAGGGGCTCTAGAAGGGTCTGGGAGCCTTTCAAAGGGTCCTCGGGGGCTCTAGAAAGTCATAGAAGGGTCTTAGAAGGCCCTAACAGCGTCCCAGGGTGCTCCAGAGGGTTTGCAGAAGTCTTAGAAGAGTCCTACAAGGACCTAAGGAGGTGCCAGGGGGCTCCAGAGGCTTCCTGGTGACTCTAGAAGGGTCCTTGAAAGCCCTAAGTGGGTCCCAGGTGGATCTAGCGGGTACCTGTGGGTTCTAGAAGGTTCCTAGAAGGTCGTAAGGGGGTCCCAGGGGGCTCTAGAGGGTTCCTGGTGGTCCTAGAAGGTTCCTAGAAGGTCCTAAGGGGGTCCCAGAGTGCTCTAGAGGTATCCTCGTGGTCGTAGAAGGTTCCTATAAGGTTCTAAGGGGGTCTCAGGGGGCTCTAGATGGTTCCTCGTGGCCCTAGGAGGGTCCTAGAAAGCCCTAAGCGGGTCCCAGGAGGCTCTAGAGGGTTCCTGGTGACTCTAGAAGGGTCCCAGTAAGCCCTAGAAAGGTCCCAGGGGGCTCTAGAGGGTTCCTGGAGACCCTAGAAGAGTCCCAGAAAGCCCTAGAAGGGTCCCACAGGGCTCTAGAGGGTTCTCGTGGGTCCTAGAAGGGTTCTAGAAAGCCCTAAGGGTGCCCAGAGGACTCCAGAGGATTCTTCGTGGTCCTAGAAGAGCTCTAGAAGGCACTAAATAGGTCCAAGTTTGTTCTAGAGGGTTCCTCGTGGTCTTAGATGCGTCTGAGAAGGCCCTAAGGGGTCCCAGGGGGCTCTAGAGGGTCCTTGGGGCACTAGAAGGGTCCTAGAAGGCATTAAGTGGGTCTCAGGTGGCTCTAGGGGTTTCCTCGTTGTCCTAGAAGGGTCCTAGGAGGCCCTAAGTGGGTCCCAGGGGGCTCTAGAGGGTTTCATGTGTTCCTAGAATAACCCAGAAGGCCCTAAGGAGGTCCCAGGTGGCTCTAGATGGTTTCTCGTGGTCCTAGAAGGGTCATAGAAAGCACTAAGGGGGTCCTAGGGAGCTCTAGAGGGTTCCTCGTGGTGCTAGAATGTACCTAGAAGGCTCTAAGGGGGTCCCAAAGAGCTCTAGAGGGTTCTTCGAGGTCTTAGAAGCATCTGAGAAGGCCCTAAGGGGGTTCCAGGGGGCTCTAGAAGGTCCCTGGGGGCCCTAGAAAGGTCCTAGAAGGCCCTAAGAAGGTCCCAGGTGCTCCTAGAGAGTTCCTCGTGGTCTTAGAAGGGTTCTAGAAGGCCCTATGTGGTCCCAGGGGGCTCTAGAGGGTCCCTGGGACACTAGAAGTGTCCTAGAAGGCCCTAAGTGGGTCTCAGGGTGCTCTAGGGGGTTCCTCGTTGTCCTAGAAGTGTCCTAGGAGGCCCTAAGTGGGTCCCAGGGGGCTCTAGAGGGCTCCTGGTGACTCTAGAAGTCTCCTATAAAGCTCTAGAAGGGTCCCAGGGGGCTCTAGAAGGTACATGGTGACACTAGACGGGTCCTAGAAAGACCTAGAATGGTCCCAGAGGGCTCTAGAGGGTTCCCTTGGGTCCTAGAAGCGTCCTAGAAGGCCCTAAAGGGGTCCCAGGGGGGTCTAGATGGTTCCTCGTGGTCTTAAAAGGGTCTTAGAAGGCCCTAAATGGGTCCCAGGGGGCTCTAGAGGGTTCCTCGTGTTTCTAAAAGGGTCCTATAAGGCCCTAAGGGGGTCCCAGGGGTCTCTAGAGGGTTTCTCGTGGTCCTAGAATGGTCCTAGAAGACACTAAGGGGGTCCCAGGGGGTTCTACATGGTTTCTCGTGGTCCTAGAAGGCACCTAGAAGGGTCTAAGTGGGTCCCAGGGGGCTCCAGAGGGTTTCTCGTGGTCCTTGAAGGGTCCTAGACGGTCCTAAAGTGGTCCGAGGGAGTTCTAGAGGGTTCCTGGTTACTCTAGAAGTGTCCTAGAAAGCCCTAGAAGGGTCCAATGGGGCTCTAGAGGGTTCCCTGTGGTCCTTGAAGGGTCCTAGAAGGCCCTAAAATGGTCCCAGGGGGTTCTAGAGGGTTCCTGGTACTCCTAGAAGAGTCCTATAAAGATCCATGCAGTCCCAGGGGGCTCTAGAGGGTCCCTGGGGGCCCTAGAAGGGTCCTAGAAGGCCCTAAAGGGGACCCAGGGGGCTCTAGAGTGTTCGCCGGTGACTTACAATGGTCCTAGAAGGCCCTAAGGGGGTACTAGGGGGCTCTAGGTTGTTTCTCATGGTCCTAGAAGGGCCCTAGAAGGCCCTAAAGTGGTTCCAGGGGGCTTTAGAGTGTTCCCCGGGGTCTTACCATGGTCCTAGAAGGCCCTAAGTGGGTCCCAGGGGGCTCTAGAGGGTTTCTTGTGGTCCTAGAAGGGTCCTAGAAGGCCCTAAACTGGTCCCAGGGGGCTGTAGATTGTTTCTCATGGTCCTAGAAGGGTCCTAGAAGTCCCTAAAGGGGTCCCAGGGGGCTCTAGAGGGTTCCTTGTGGCCCTAGAAGGGTCTTAGAAGGCCCTAAGTGTGCCCAGAGGACTCCAGAGGATTCTTCGTGGTCCTAGAAGAGCTCTAGAAGGCACTAAATGGGTCCAAGGTTGCTCTACAGGGTTCCTCGTGGTCTTAGAAGGGTCCTAGAAGGCTCTAAGGGGGTCCCAGGGGACTCTAGAGGGTTCCTGGTGCCTCTACAAGGGTCTTAGAAAATCCTAGAAATTTCCCAGGGGGTTCTAGATGGTTCCTTGTAGTTCTAGAAGTGTTCTAGAAGGCCTTTAATGGGTCCCATGGGGCTCTAGAGGGTTCCTCGTGGTCCTAGAATGGTCCTAGAATGCCCCAAGGGGTTCCCAGGGGGCTCTAGAGGGTTCCTGGGGCTCCTAGAAGGGTCCTAGAAGGCTCTAAGGGGGTCCCAGTGTGCTCTAGAAGGTCCCTGGGGGCACTAGAAGGGTCCTAGAAGGCACTAAATCGGTCCCAAGGGGCTCTAGAGGGTTCCCCGGCATCTTACAATGGTCCTACATGGCCCTAAGTTGTCCCAGGAGGCTCTAGAGGGTTCCATGTGTTCCTAGAATAACCCAGAAGGCCCTAAGGAGGTCCCAGGTGGCTCTAGATGGTTTCTCGTTGTCCTAGAAGGGTCATAGAAGGCTCTAAGGGGGTCCTAGGGAGCTCTAGAGGGTTCCTCGTGGTGCTAGAATGTACCTAGAAGGCTCTAAGGGGGTCCCAGGTGGCTCTAGAGGGTTCTTTGTGGTCTTAGAAGCGTCCGAGAAGGCCCTAAGTGGGTCCCAGAGGGCTCTAGAAGGTCCCTGGGGGCCCTAGAAATGTCCTAGAAGGCCCTAAGGAGGTCCCAGGTGCCTCTAGAGAGTTTCTTGTGGTCTTAGAAGGGTTCTAGAAGGCCCTATGGGGTCCCAGGGGGCTCTAGAGGGTCCCTGGGACACTAGAAGTGTCCTAGAAGGCCCTAAGTTGGTTTCAGGGTGCTCTAGGGGGTTCCTCATGTCCTAGAATTGTCCTAGGAGGCCCTAAGTGGGTCCCAGGGGGCTCTAGAGGGCTCCTGGTGACTCTAGAAGTCTCCTATAAAGCTCTAGAAGGGTCCCAGAAGGCTCTAGAGGGTTCCTGGTGACACTAGAAGGGTCCTAGAAAGACCTAGAATGGTCCCAGAGGGCTCTAGAGGGTTCCCGTGGGTCCTAGAAGGGTCCTAGAAGGCCCTAAAGGGGTCCCAAGGGGGTCTAGATGGTTCCTCGTGGTCCTAAAAGGGTCTTAGAAGGCCCTAAATGGGTCCCAGGGGGCTCTAGAGGGTTCCTCGTGGTTCTAAAAGGGTCCTAGAAGGCCCTAAAGGGGACCCAGGGGGCTCTAGAGGGTCCTTCGTGGTCTTAGAAGCGTCCGAGAAGGCCCTAAGGGTGTCCCAGGGGGCTCTAGAAGGTCCCTGGGGGCCCTAGAATGGTCCTAGAAGGCCCTAAGGAGGTCCCAGGGGGCTCTAGAGGGTTCCTGGTGGTCCTAGAAGGGTTCTAGAAGGCCCTAAGTGGTTCCCAGAGGGCTCTAGAGGGTTTCTCGTTGTCCTAGAAGGGTCCTAGGAGGCCCTAAATGGGGCCCAGGGAGCTCTAGACGGTTCCTCGTGGTCCTAGGAGGATCCTAGAAGGACCTAAGTGGTTCCCAGAGGGCTCTGGATGGTTTCTTGTGGTCTTAGAATGGACCTAGAAGGCCCTAAAGTGGTCCCAGTGAACTCTAGAGGGTTCCTGGGGTTCCTAGAAGGGCCCTAGAAAGGTCTAAGAGGTTCCAGGGGGCTCTAGAGGGTCTCCGGGTGCCCTAGAATAGTCCTAGAAGGCCCTAAAGGGGTCCCAGGGGGCTCTAGAGCGTTCCCCGGGGTCTTACCATGGTCCTAGAAGGCCCTAAGTGGGTCCCAGGGGGCTCTAGAAGGTTTCTCGTGGTCCTAGAAGGGTCCTAGAAAGTCCTAAAGGGGTCCAAGGGAGCTTTAGAGGGTTCCTGGTGAATCTAGAAGTGTCCTAGAAAGCCCTAGAAGGGTCCCAGGGGGCTCTAGAGGTTTCCCTGTGGTCCTAGAAGGGTCCTAGAAGACCCTAAAGTGGTCCCAGGGGGCTCTAGATGGCTCCTGGTGCTCCTTGAAGGGTCCTAGAAGGCTCTAAGCTGTCCCAGGGGACTCTAGAGGGTACCTAGAGGGCCTAGAAGTGACCTAGAAGGCCCTAAAGGGGTCCCAGGGGGCTCTAGATGGTGCCTGTGGGTCCTAGAAGGGTCTTAGAAGGCCCTAAGGTGGTCCCAGGGGGCTCTAGAGGGTTCCTCGTGGTCCTAGAAGGGTTCTACAAAGCCCTAAGGGGTCCCAGTGGGCTCTAGAGGGTTCCTGGTGGTTTTAGAAGGCTCCCAGGGGTCTTTAGAGGGTCCCTGGAGGCCCTAGAAGTATCCTAGAAGGCACTAAAGGGGACCCAGGGGGCTCTAGAGTGTTCCCCGTGGTCTTACAATCGTCCTAGAAGGCCCTAAGGGGGTACCAGGGGTCTCTAGGTTGTTTCTCGTGGTCCTAAAAGGGTCCTAGAAGGCCCTAAAGTGGTCCCAGGGGGCTCTAGAGGGTTCCTGGTGGTCCTAGAAGGGTCCTAGAAGGCACTAAAGGGGTCCCAGGGGTCTCTAGAAGGTTCCCAGGGGTCTTACAATGATCCTAGAAGGCTCTAAGTGGGTCCCATGGGGCTCTAGATGGTTTCTCGTGGTCCTAGAAGGGTCCTAGAAGGCCCTAAAGGGGTCCCAGGGGGCTCTAGATTGTTTCTCGAGGTCCTAGATGCGTCCTAGAAGGCCGTAAGTGCGTCCCAGGGGGCTCTAGAGGGTTCCTGGTGGTCCTAGAAGGATTCTAGAAGGCCCTAAGTGGTTCTCAGAGGGCTCTAGAGGGTTCCTCGTGGTCCTAGAAGGGTCTTAGAAGGCCATAAAGGGGTCCCAGGGTGCTCTAGAGGTCTTTAGTATGGATCTGGGGGGCTCTAGAAGGGTCTGGGCGCTTTTAGAATGGATGTGAGAAGCTCTAGAAGGGTTCAGGGTCTTTTTGAATCTCCCTGGGGGGCTCTAGAAGGGTCTGGGGGCTTTTAGAATTGTCCAGATGGGCTCTAGAAGGGTCTAGGGTCCTTTAGAATGGGTCTGGGGTGCTCTAGAAGGGTCTGGGGTCTTTTAAAATGGACGTGAGAAGATCTAGATGGGTCCAGGGGCCTTTAGAATGTCGCTGAGGGCCTCTAGAAGGGTCTGGGGTCCTCTAGAAGGGACGTGAGATGCTCTAGAAGGGTCCAGGGTCCTTTAGAAGGTCTCTGGCATCTCTAGAAGGGTCTGGAGGCTTCTAGAAGGGATGTGAGAAGCTCTAGAAGGGTCCAGGGGCCTTTAGAACGTCTCTGGGGGGCTCTAGAAGGGTCTGGGGGCCTTTAGAAAGGACGTGAGAATCTCTAGAAGGGTCCAGGGGCCTTTAGAAGGTCTCTGGGGGGCTCTAGTGGGATCTGGGGTCTTTTAGAAGGACTCTGGGGCCCTCTAGAAGGGTCTAGGGTCCATTAGAATGGGTCTGGGAGGATTTAGAAGGGTCTAGATGCCTTTAGAACGTCTCTGGGGGGTCTAGAAGGGTCTGGGGTCTTTTAGAAGCGACGTGAGAAGCTCTAGAAGGGTCCAGGGTCCTTTAGAAGGTCTCTGGGGGGCTCTAGAAGGGTCTGTGGGCATTTAGAAGGGATGTGAGTGGCTGTAGAAGGGTCTGGGCGCCTTTAGAAGGTCTCTGGGGGGCTCTAGAAAGGTCTGGGTTCTTTTAGAAGGGACGTGAGAAGCTCTAGAAGGGTCCAAGGACCTTTAAAATAGTTCTGGGGGCTCTAGAGGAGTCTGGAGGCTGTTAGAATGGTCCAGATGGGCTCTAGAATGGCCTGGTCGCTTTTAGAAGGTCTCTGGGGGGCTCTCGAAGGGTCTGGGGTCTTTTAGAAGGGACGTGAGAAGCTCTAGAAGGGTCCAGGGGCCTTTAGAAGGTCTCTGGGGGGCACTCAAAGGGTCTGGGGGCTTTTAGAAGGGACGTGAGAAACTCTGGAAGGGTCCAGGGGCCTTTAGAAGGGCTCTGGGGAGTCTAGAATGGTCTGGGGGCCTCTAGAATGGTCCAGAAGGGCTCTAGAATGGTCTTGGCACTTTTAGAAGGGCCCCGGTGGGTGCTAGAATGGTCTGGGGTCTTTTAGAATGGACGTCAGGTGCTCTAGAAGGGTCTGGGGGCTTTTAGAAGGGTCCAGTGGAGCTCTAGGAGGGTCTGGGGGCCTTTAGAAGGGCTCTGGCGGTCTTTAGAGACATCTGGGGGCCTTTAGAAGGACTCTGGGGGCCTCTAGAAGGGTCTAGAGGCCTTTAGATTTGTCTAGAGGGGCTCTAGAAGGACTAATCCCCTAACCCTAACACTTAACCCTAACCCCCTATCCCCAACCCTGACACTAACCGGATAACCATAACCCTAATCCCTATCCCCCTAACCCTAATCCCTAACACCCTAACCCTAACCCTAATCCCTTACACCCTAACCCTAACCCCGTAACCCTAAGCACATAACATGAAACCCTAACCCTAACCCTAACCCCTAACCCTAACCCTCACCCTAAACCCTAACCCTAACCCTAACCCTAACCCAACCCTGACCCTAACCCTAACCATAAACCCTAACCCCTAACCCTAACCCTAATGACCCTAAACTCTAACCCTCACCCTAACCCCTAACCATAACCATAACCCTAACCATAACCCTAACCCTTATGACCCTAACCCTAACCTTAACCCTAATCTAACCCTAACCCTAACCCCTAAGACTAACCCTAACCCCTAACCCTAAGCCTAAACCCTAACCCTAAACCCTAACCCTAACCCTTACCCCTAACCCTAAACCTAACCCTAAACCTAACCCTAACCCTAATGACCCTAACCCTAACCCTAATGACCCTAACCCTAAACCTAACCCCTAAACCCTAACCCTAATGACCCTAACACTAACCCTAACCCAACCCTAACCCTAACCCCTAACCCTAAACCCTAACCCCTAACACTAACCCCTAACTCTAACCCCTAACACTAACCCTAATGACCCTAACCCTAACCCTATACCCCTAACCATAACCCTAACCCTTATGACCGTAACCCTAACCTTAACCCTAATCTAACCCTAACCTAACCCTAACCCTAACCCCTAACCCTAACCCTAATGACCCTAACCCTAAACCTAACCCCTAACCCTAACCCTAAACCTAACCCCTAACCCCTAACCCTAATGACCCTAATCCTAACCCTAACCCTAACCCTAAACACAAACCCTAACCCTAACCCCTAACCCCTAACCCTAACCCCTAACTCTAACCCCTAACCCCTAACCCTAACCCTAATGACCCTAACCCTAACCCTAACACTAACCCTAACCCAACCCTAACCCTAACCCTAACCCCTAACCCTAACCCTAACCCTAAACCCTAACCCTAAACCTAAACCCTAACCCTAACCATAACCCCTAACCCCTAACCCTAACCCCTAACTCTAACCCCTAACCCTAACCCTAATGACCCTAACCCTAACCCTAACCCTATACCCCTATCCATAACCCCTAACCCTAACCCAAATCCTAACCCTAACCCTAATGACCCTAACCCTAACACTAACCCCTAACTTCTAGAGCTTCTCACGTCCCTTCTAAAAGCCCCTGGACCCTTCTAGAGCCCCCTGGGTCCCTTCTAAAAGTGCCAAGACCCTTCTAGAGCCCATCTGGACAATTCTAAAGGCCCCCAGACCCCTCTGGACCCCCCAGAGACCTTCTAAAGGCCCCTGGACCCTTCTAGAGCTTCTCACGTCCCTTCTAAAAGCCCCCAGACCCTTCTAGAGCCCCCCAGAGACATTATAAAGGCCCCTGGACCCTTCTAGAGCTTCTCATGACCCTTTTAAAAGCCCCCAGACCCATCTAGAGCCCCCCAGAGACATTCTAAAGGCACCTGGACCCTTCAAGAGCTTCTCACGCCCATTCTAAAAGAACCCAGACCCTTCTAGAGCCCCCCAGAGAGCTTCAAAAAGACCCTGAACCCTTCTAGAGCTTCTTACATCCCTTCTAAAAGCCCCCAGACCCTTCTAGAGCCCCCCAGATCCAATCTAAAGATATCTAGAGCCCCCTGGGACCCCTTTACGGCCTTCTAAGACCCTTCTAGGACCACGAGGAGCCATCTAGAGCCCCCTGGGACCCCTTAAGGCCTTCTAGGACCCATCTAGGACCACGAGAATCCCTCTAGAGCCCCCTGGGACCTCTTTAGGGCCTTCTTGGACCCTTCTAGGGCCCCCCAGGGACCCTCTAGAACCCACTGGGACCCACTTAGGGCCTTCTAGGACCCTTCTAGGACCACGAGAAACCCTCTAGAGCCACCTGGGACTCCCGTAGGGCCTTCTAGGATCATTGTAAGCCCCCAGGGAACCCTCTAGAGCCCTCTGGGACCCTTCTAGGGCTTTCTAGGACCCTTTTAGAATCACCAGGAACCCTCTAGAGCACCCTGGGACCCTTCTAGGGCTTTCTTGGACACTTTTAGAGTCACCAGGAACCCTCTAGAGCCCCCTGGGACCCCTCTAGGACCATGAGAAACCCTCTAGAGCTCCCTGGGACCCATTTAGTGCCTTCTAGGACGCTTCTAGGGACACCAGAGACCCTCTAGAGCCCCCTGGGACACACTTAGGGCCTTCTAGGACCCTTCTAGGACCACCAGGAGCCCTCTATAGCCCTCTGGGACACCTTTTTGCACATTATAGGACACTTCTAGTGCCCCCAGAGACCCTCTAGGGCTCCCTGGGAGTCTTTAGGGCCTACTAGGGCCCTTCTGGGATCACCAGGAACCCTCTAGAGCCCTCTGGGACCCACTTAGGGCCTTCTAGGACCCTTCTAGGACCACGAGGAACCATCTAGAGCCCCCTGTAACTTGCTTAAGGCTTTCTAGAACCCTTCTAGGACCAGGAGAAACAGTCTAGAGCCCCCTGGGACTCCCTTAGGGCCTTCTAGGATCATTGTAAGACCCTGGGGAACCCTCAAGAGCCTCGTGGGACCCCTTAGAGCCTTCTAGGACCCTTCTAGGACCACGAGGACCCATCTAGAACCCCCTGGGACCCACTTAGGGCCTTCTAGGGCCATTCTAGGACCACAAGGAACCGTCTAGAGCCCCCTGGGACATCTTAGGGCCTTCTAGGGCTCTTCTAGCACCCCCAGTGACCCTCTAGACCCCCCTGGAACTGCTTAAGTCCTTCTAGAACCATTCTACGGCCACAAGGAACCCTCTAGAGCCCCCTGGGACCCACTTAGGGCCTTCTAGGTCCCTGGTAAAAGCCCGGGGAACCCTCTAGAGCACCCTGGGTCCTATTTAAGGCCTTCTAGTACACTTCTAGGGCCCCCAGGGACCTTCTAGAGCCCCCTGGGTCCCCTTAGGGCCTACTAGAACCCTTCTAGGACCACGAGAAACCCTCTAGAGCTCCCTGGGACCTCCTTAGGTCCTTCTAGGACCGTTCTAGGGTCACCAGGAACCCTCTAGAGCCTGCTGGGACCCACTTAGGGCCTTCTAGGACCCTTCTAGGACCACGAGGAACTCTCTAGAGCCCCCTGGGACTTGCTTAATGCCTTCTAGGACTCTTCTAGGACCACGAGAAACCATCTAGAGTCCCCTGGGTCCCAATTAGGGCATTCTAGATTCATTTTAAGACCCTGGGGAGCCCTCTAGAGCCTCGTGGTACCACTTAGAGCCTTGTAGGACCCTTCTAGGACCAGAAGGAACCCTCTAGAGCCCCCTGGGACCCACTTAGGGCCTTCTAGGACAATTCTAGCGCCCCCAGGGACCCTCTAGAGCCCCCTGGGACACACTTAGTGCCTTCTAGGACCCTTCTAGGACACAGGGAACCCTCAAGAGCCCCCTGGGACCCACTTAGGGCTTTCTAGGGCCATGGTAAGACCCTGGGGAACCCTCCAGAGCACCCTGGGTCCTCTTTAGTGCCTTCTAGTACACTTCTAGGGCCCCCAGGTACCTTCTAGAGCCCCCTGGTTACCCTTTGAGCCTTCTAGAACCCTTCTAGGAGCCCCAGGAACCCTCTAGAGCCCGCTGGGACCCCCTTAGGGCCTTCTAGGACCCTTCTAGGACCACAAGGAACCCTCTAGAGCCCCCTGGGACCCCTTTAGGGCCTTCTAGGACAATTCTAGGGCTGCCAGGGTCTGTCTAGAGCCCCCTGGGACCCATTTACGGCCTTCTAGGACACTTCTAGGACCACCAGGAGCCCTCTAGAGCCCCCTGGGACCCTTTTAGGGCCTTCTAGGACCCTCCTAGTACCCACGGGTACCCTCTAGAGCCCTCTGGGACCCTTCTAGGGCTTTATTGGACCCTTTTAGAATCACCAGAAACTCTCCAGAGTCCCCTGGGACCCTTCTAGGGCTTTCTAGGACACTCCTAGGACCACGAGGAACCCTCTAGAGCCCCCTGGGACCCCCTTAGGGCCTTCTAGGACCCTTCTAGGACCACGAGAAACCATCTATAGCTCGCTGGGACCCCTTTAGGGCGTTCTAGGACTCTTCTAGGGTCCCCAGAGACCGTCTAGAGCCCCCTGGGATGCCTTAGAGCCTTCGAGGACCCTTCTAGGACCACGAGGAACCCTCTAGAGCCCCCTGGGACCCCCTTAGGGCATTCTAGGACCCTTCTAGGGCCCCCAGGGACCCTCTAGAGCCCCCTGGGACCCACTTAGGGCCTTCTAAGACCCTTCTAGGACCACCAGGAGCCCTCTATAGCCCTCTGGGACACCTTTTTGCACATTCTAGGACACTTCTAGTGCCCCCAGAGACCCTCTAGAGCTCCCTGGGAGTCTTTAGGGCCTACTAGGACCCTTCAAGGATCACCAGGAACCCTCTAGAGCCCTCTGGGACCCACTTAGGGCCTTCTAGAACCCTTCTAGGACCACGAGGAACCCTCTAGAGGCCCCTGGGACTTGCTTAAGGCCTTCTAGAACCCTTCTAGGACCAAGAGAAACACTCTAGAGCCCCCTTGGACTCCCTTAGGGCATTCTAGGATCATTGTAAGACCCTGGGGAACCATCAAGAGCCTCGTGGGACCCGTTAGAGCCTTCTAGGACCCTTCTAGGACCACGAGGATCCCTCTAGAGCCCCCTGGGAACCACTTAGGGCCTTCTAGGACCATTCTAGGACCACAAGGAACCGTCTAGATCCCCCTGGGACGCCTTAGGGCCTTCTAGGGCTCTTCTATCACCCCCAGTGACCCTCTAGACCCCCCTGGAACTTGCTTAAGTCCTTCTAGAACCCTTCTAGGGCTACGAGGAACCATCTAGAGCCCCCTGGGAACCACTTAGGGCCTTCTTGGACCCTTCTAGGGTCCCCAGGGACCCTCTGGAGCCCCGTGGGACCCCCTTAGGGCCTTCTAGGATACTTCTAGGACCACGAGAAACCTTCTAGAGCCCCCTGGGACCCCCTTAGGGCCTTCTAGGACCATTTTAAGTCTCCGGGAAACCATCTAGAGCCCCCTGAGACCACTTAGAACGTTCTAGGACCCTTCTATGACCACGAGGAACCTTCTAGAACCCCCTGGGACCCCCTTAGGGCATTCTAGGACCCTTCTAGGACCACCAGGAGCCCTCTGCAGCCCTCTGGGACCCTCTTTGCGCCTTCTAGGACCCTTCTAGTGCCCCCAGGGACACTCTAGAGCCCCCTGGGACTCCTTAGGGCCTACTAGGACCCTTCTAGGACCACGAGAAACCCTCTATAGCTCTCTGGGACCCCTTTAGGGCGTTCTAGGACTCTTCTAGGGTCCCCAGAGACCGTCTAGAGCCCCCTGGGATGCCTTAGAGCCTTCGAGGACCCTTCTAGGACCACGAGGAACCCTCTAGAGCCCCCTGGGACCCCCTTAGGGCATTCTAGGACCCTTCTAGGGCCCCCAGGGACCCTCTAGAGCCCCCTGGGACCCACTTAGGGCCTTCTAAGACCCTTCTAGGACCACCAGGAGCCCTCTAGAGCCCTCTGGGACACCTTTTTGCACATTCTAGGACACTTCTAGTGCCCCCAGAGACCCTCTAGAGCTCCCTGGGAGTCTTTAGGGCCTACTAGGGCCCTTCTAGGATCACCAGGAACCCTCTAGAGCCCTCTGGGACCCACTTAGGGCCTTCTCGGACCCTTCTAGGACCACGAGGAACCCTCTAGAGCCCCCTGGGACCCCCTTAGGGCATTCTAGGACCGTTCTAGGGCCCCCAGGGACCCTCTAGAGCCACCTGGGACTCCCTTAGGGCCTACTAGGACCCTTCTAGGACCACGAGGAACTCTCTAGAGCCCCCTGGGACTTGCTTAAGGCCTTCTAGGACTCTTCTAGGACCACGAGAAACCATCTAGAGCCCCCTGGGACCCACTTAGGGCATTCTAGGTTCATTTTAAGACCCTGGGGAACCCTCTAGAGCCTCGTGGTACCACTTAGAGCCTTGTAGGACCCTTCTAGGACCAGAAGGAACCCTCTAGAGCCCCCTGGGACCCCCTTAGGGCATTCTAGGACAATTCTAGCACCCCCAGGGACCCTCTAGAGCCCCCTGGTTACCCTTTGAGCCTTCTAGGACCCTTCTAGGACACAGGGAACCCTCAAGAGCCCCCTGGGACCCCCTTAGGGCTTTCTAGGGCCATGGTAAGACCCTGGGGAACCCTCCAGAGCACCCTGGGTCCTCTTTAGTGCCTTCTAGTACCCTTCTAGGGCCCCCAGGGACTTCTAGAGCCCCCTGGTTACGCTTTGAGCCTTCTAGAACTCTTCTAGGAGCCCCAGGAACCCTCTAGAGCCCGCTGGGACCCCCTTAGGGCCATCTAGGACCCTTCTAGGACAACAAGGAACCCTCTAGAGCCCCCTGGGACCCCTTTAGGGCCTTCTAGGACAATTCTAGGGCCGCCAGGGTCCGTCTAGAGCCCCCTGGGACCCCTTTAGGGCCTTCTAGGACCACCAGGAGCCCTCTAGAGCCCCCTAGGACCCACTTAGGGCCTTCTAGGGCTCTTCTAGCACCCCCAGTGACCCTCTAGACCCCCCTGGAACTGCTTAAGTCCTTCTAGAACCATTCTACGGCCACAAGGAACCCTCTAGAGCCCCCTGGGACCCACTTAGGGCCTTCTAGGTCCCTGGTAAAAGCCCGGGGAACCCTCTAGAGCACCCTGGGTCCTATTTAAGGCCTTCTAGTACACTTCTAGGGCCCCCAGGGACCTTCTAGAGCCCCCTGGGTCCCCTTAGGGCCTACTAGAACCCTTCTAGGACCACGAGAAACCCTCTAGAGCTCCTTGGGACCTCCTTAGGTCCTTCTAGGACCGTTCTAGGGTCACCAGGAACCCTCTAGAGCCTGCTGGGACCCACTTAGGGCCTTCTAGGACCCTTCTAGGACCACGAGGAACTCTCTAGAGCCCCCTGGGACTTGCTTAATGCCTTCTAGGACTCTTCTAGGACCACGAGAAACCATCTAGAGTCCCCTGGGTCCCAATTAGGGCATTCTAGATTCATTTTAAGACCCTGGGGAGCCCTCTAGAGCCTCGTGGTACCACTTAGAGCCTTGTAGGACCCTTCTAGGACCAGAAGGAACCCTCTAGAGCCCCCTGGGACCCACTTAGGGCCTTCTAGGACAATTCTAGCGCCCCCAGGGACCCTCTAGAGCCCCCTGGGACACACTTAGGGCCTTCTAGGACCCTTCTAGGACACAGGGAACCCTCAAGAGCCCCCTGGGACCCCCTTAGGGCTTTCTAGGGCCATGGTAAGACCCTGTGGAACCCTCCAGAGCACCCTGGGTCCTCTTTAGTGCCTTCTAGTACACTTCTAGGGCCCCCAGGTACCTTCTAGAGCCCCCTGGTTACCCTTTGAGCCTTCTAGAACCCTTCTAGGAGCCCCAGGAACCCTCTAGAGCCCGCTGGGACCCCCTTAGGGCCTTCTAGGACCCTTCTAGGACCACAAGGAACCCTCTAGAGCCCCCTGGGACCCCTTTAGGGCCTTCTAGGACAATTCTAGGGCTGCCAGGGTCTGTCTAGAGCCCCCTGGGACCCATTTACGGCCTTCTAGGACACTTCTAGGACCACCAGGAGCCCTCTAGAGCCCCCTGGGACCCTTTTAGGGCCTTCTAGGACCCTCCTAGTACCCACGGGTACCCTCTAGAGCCCTCTGGGACCCTTCTAGGGCTTTATTGGACCCTTTTAGAATCACCAGGAACTCTCCAGAGTCCCCTGGGACCCTTCTAGGGCTTTCTAGGACCCTTCTAGGACCACGAGGAACCCTCTAGAGCACCCTGGGACCCCTTTAGGGCCTTCTAGGACCCTTCTAGGACCACGAGAAACCATCTATAGCTCTCTGGGACCCCTTTAGGGCGTTCTAGGACTCTTCTAGGGTCCCCAGAGACCGTCTAGAGCCCCCTGGGATGCCTTAGAGCCTTCGAGGACCCTTCTAGGACCACGAGGAACCCTCTAGAGCCCCCTGGGACCCCCTTAGGGCATTCTAGGACCCTTCTAGGGCCCCCAGGGACCCTCTAGAGCCCCCTGGGACCCACTTAGGGCCTTCTAAGACCCTTCTAGGACCACCAGGAGCCCTCTATAGCCCTCTGGGACACCTTTTTGCACATTCTAGGACACTTCTAGTGCCCCCAGAGACCCTCTAGAGCTCCCTGGGAGTCTTTAGGGCCTACTAGGACCCTTCTACGATCACCAGGAACCCTCTAGAGCCCTCTGGGACCCACTTAGGGCCTTCTAGAACCCTTCTAGGACCACGAGGAACCCTCTAGAGGCCCCTGGGACTTGCTTAAGGCCTTCTAGAACCCTTCTAGGACCAAGAGAAACACTCTAGAGCCCCCTTGGACTCCCTTAGGGCATTCTAGGATCATTGTAAGACCCTGGGGAACCATCAAGAGCCTCGTGGGACCCGTTAGAGCCTTCTAGGACCCTTCTAGGACCACGAGGATCCCTCTAGAGCCCCCTGGGAACCACTTAGGGCCTTCTAGGACCATTCTAGGACCACAAGGAACCGTCTAGATCCCCCTCGGACGCCTTAGGGCCTTCTAGGGCTCTTCTATCACCCCCAGTGACCCTCTAGACCCCCCTGGAACTTGCTTAAGTCCTTCTAGAACCCTTCTAGGGCTACGAGGAACCATCTAGAGCCCCCTGGGAACCCCTTAGGGCCTTCTTGGACCCTTCTAGGGTCCCCAGGGACCCTCTAGAGCCCCGTGGGACCCCCTTAGGGCCTTCTAGGATACTTCTAGGACCACGAGAAACCTTCTAGAGCCCCCTGGGACCCCCTTAGGGCCTTCTAGGACCATTTTAAGTCTCCGGGAAACCATCTAGAGCCCCCTGAGACCACTTAGAACGTTCTAGGACCCTTCTATGACCACGAGGAACCTTCTAGAACCCCCTGGGACCCCCTTAGGGCATTCTAGGACCCTTCTAGGACCACCAGGAGCCCTCTGCAGCCCTCTGGGACCCTCTTTGCGCCTTCTAGGACCCTTCTAGTGCCCCCAGGGACACTCTAGAGCCCCCTGGGACTCCTTAGGGCCTACTAGGACCCTTCTAGGACCACGAGAAACCCTCTATAGCTCTCTGGGACCCCTTTAGGGCGTTCTAGGACTCTTCTAGGGTCCCCAGAGACCGTCTAGAGCCCCCTGGGATGCCTTAGAGCCTTCGAGGACCCTTCTAGGACCACGAGGAACCCTCTAGAGCCCCCTGGGACCCCCTTAGGGCATTCTAGGACCCTTCTAGGGCCCCCAGGGACCCTCTAGAGCCCCCTGGGACCCACTTAGGGCCTTCTAAGACCCTTCTAGGACCACCAGGAGCCCTATATAGCCCGCTGGGACACCTTTTTGCACATTCTAGGACACTTCTAGTGCCCCCAGAGACCCTCTAGAGCTCCCTGGGAGTCTTTAGGGCCTACTAGGGCCCTTCTAGGATCACCAGGAACCCTCTAGAGCCCTCTGGGACCCACTTAGGGCCTTCTCGGACCCTTCTAGGACCACGAGGAACCCTCTAGAGCCCCCTGGGACCCCCTTAGGGCATTCTAGGACCGTTCTAGGGCCCCCAGGGACCCTCTAGAGCCACCTGGGACTCCCTTAGGGCCTACTAGGACCCTTCTAGGACCACGAGGAACTCTCTAGAGCCCCCTGGGACTTGCTTAAGGCCTTCTAGGACTCTTCTAGGACCACGAGAAACCATCTAGAGCCCCCTGGGACCCACTTAGGGCATTCTAGGTTCATTTTAAGACCCTGGGGAACCCTCTAGAGCCTCGTGGTACCACTTAGAGCCTTGTAGGACCCTTCTAGGACCAGAAGGAACCCTCTAGAGCCCCCTGGGACCCACTTAGGGCATTCTAGGACAATTCTAGCACCCCCAGGGACCCTCTAGAGCCCCCTGGTTACCCTTTGAGCCTTCTAGGACCCTTCTAGGACACAGGGAACCCTCAAGAGCCCCCTGGGACCCCCTTAGGGCTTTCTAGGGCCATGGTAAGACCCTGGGGAACCCTCCAGAGCACCCTGGGTCCTCTTTAGTGCCTTCTAGTACCCTTCTAGGGCCCCCAGGGACTTCTAGAGCCCCCTGGTTACGCTTTGAGCCTTCTAGAACCCTTCTAGGAGCCCCAGGAACCCTCTAGAGCCCGCTGGGACCCCCTTAGGGCCATCTAGGACCCTTCTAGGACCACAAGGAACCCTCTAGAGCCCCCTGGGACCCCTTTAGGGCCTTCTAGGACAATTCTAGGGCTGCCAGGGTCTGTCTAGAGCCCCCTGGGACCCATTTACGGCCTTCTAGGACACTTCTAGGACCACCAGGAGCCCTCTAGAGCCCCCTGGGACCCTTTTAGGGCCTTCTAGGGCCCTCCTAGTACCCACGGGTACCCTCTAGAGCCCTCTGGGACCCTTCTAGGGCTTTATTGGACCCTTTTAGAATCACCAGGAACTCTCCAGAGTCCCCTGGGACCCTTCTAGGGCTTTCTAGGACCCTTCTAGGACCACGAGGAACCCTCTAGAGCCCCCTGGGACCCCCTTAGGGCCTTCTAGGACCCTTCTAGGACCACGAGAAACCATCTATAGCTCTCTGGGACCCCTTTAGGGCGTTCTAGGACTCTTCTAGGGTCCCCAGAGACCGTCTAGAGCCCCCTGGGATGCCTTAGAGCCTTCGAGGACCCTTCTAGGACCACGAGGAACCCTCTAGAGCCCCCTGGGACCCCCTTAGGGCATTCTAGGACCCTTCTAGGGCCCCCAGGGACCCTCTAGAGCCCCCTGGGACCCACTTAGGGCCTTCTAAGACCCTTCTAGGACCACCAGGAGCCCTCTATAGCCCTCTGGGACACCTTTTTGCACATTCTAGGACACTTCTAGTGCCCCCAGAGACCCTCTAGAGCTCCCTGGGAGTCTTTAGGGCCTACTAGGACCCTTCAAGGATCACCAGGAACCCTCTAGAGCCCTCTGGGACCCACTTAGGGCCTTCTAGAACCCTTCTAGGACCACGAGGAACCCTCTAGAGGCCCCTGGGACTTGCTTAAGGTCTTCTAGAACCCTTCTAGGACCAAGAGAAACACTCTAGAGCCCCCTGGGACTCCCTTAGGGCCTTCTAGGATCATTGTAAGACCCTGGGGAACCATCAAGAGCCTCGTGGGACCCGTTAGAGCCTTCTAGGACCCTTCTAGGACCACGAGGATCCCTCTAGAGCCCCCTGGGACCCACTTAGGGCCTTCTAGGACCATTCTAGGACTACAAGGAACCGTCTAGATCCCCCTGGGACGCCTTAGGGCCTTCTAGGGCTCTTCTATCACCCCCAGTGACCCTCTAGACTCCCCTGGAACTTGCTTAAGTCCTTCTAGAACCCTTCTAGGGCTACGAGGAACCATCTAGAGCCCCCTGGGAACCCCTTAGGGCCTTCTTGGACCCTTCTAGGGTCCCCAGGGACCCTCCAGAGCCCCCTGGGACCCACTTAGGGCCTTCTAGGATACTTCTATAACCACGAGAAACCTTCTAGATCCACGTAGGACCCCCTTAGGGCCTTCTAGGACCATTTTAAATCTCCGGGAAACCATCTAGAGCCCCCTGAGACCACTTAGAACGTTCTAGGACCCTTCTAGGACCACGAGGAACCCTCTAGAGCCCCCTGGGACCCCCTTAGGGCATTCTAGGACCCTTCTAGGGCCCCCAGGGACCCTCTAGAGCCCCCTGGGACCCACTTAGGGCTTTCTAAGACCCTTCTAGGACCACCAGGAGTCCTCTATAGCCCTCTGGGACCCTCTTTGCGCCTTCTAGGACCCTTCTAGTGCCCCCAGGGACACTCTAGAGCCCCCTGGGACTCCTTAGGGCCTTCTAGGACCCTTCTAGGACCACGAGAAACCCTCTAGAGCCCCCTGGGACCTCCTTAGGTCCTTCTAGGACCGTTCTAGGGTCACCAGGAACTCTCCAGAGCCCGCTGGGACCCACTTAGGGCCTTCTAGGACCCTTCTAGGACCACGAGGAACTCTCTAGAGCCCTCTGGGACTTGCTTAAGGCCTTCTAGGACTCTTCTAGGACCACGAGAAACCATCTAGAGCCCCCTGGGACCCACTTAGGGCATTCTAGGTTCATTTTAAGACCCTAGGGAACCCTCTAGAGCCTCGTGGTACCACTTAGATCCTTGTAGGACCCTCCTAGGACCAGAAGGAACCCTCTAGAGCCCCCTGGGACCCCCTTAGGGCCTTCTAGGACAATTCTAGCACCCCCAGGGACCCTCTAGAGCCCCCTGGGACACACTTAGGGCCTTCTAGGACCCTTCTAGGACACAGGGAACCCTCAAGAGCCCCCTGGGACCCACTTAGGGCTTTCTAGGTCCATGGTAAGACCCTGGGGAACCCTCCAGAGCACCCTGGGTCCTCTTTAGTGCCTTCTAGTACCCTTCTAGGGCCCCCAGGGACCTTCTAGAGCCCCCTGGTTACCCTTTGAGCCTTCTAGAACCCTTCTAGGAGCCCCAGGAACCCTCTAGAGCCCGCTGGGACCCCCTTAGGGCCTTCTAGGACCCTTCTAGGACCACAAGGAACCCTCTAGAGCCCCCTGGGACCCCCTTAGGGCCTTCTAGGACAATTCTAGGGTCGCCAGGGTCCGTCTAGAGCCCCCTGGGACCCCTTTAGGGCCTTCTAGGACCCTTCTAGGACCACCAGGAGCCCTCTAGAGCCCCCTAGGACCCACTTAGGGCCTTCTAGGACTCTTCTAGTACCCCCAGGGACCCTCTAGAGCCCCCTGGGACCCTTTTAGGGCCTTCTAGGACCCTCCTAGGACCCACGGGTACCCTCTAGAGCCCACTGGGACCCTTCTAGGGCTTTCTTGGACCCTTTTAGAATCACCAGGAACCCTCCAGAGTCCCCTGGGACCCTTCTAGGGCTTTCTAGGACCCTTCTAGGACCACGAGGAACCCTCTAGAGCCCCCTGGGACCATTTTAGGGCCTTCTAGGACCCTTCTAGGACCACGAGAAACCATCTATAGCTCTCTGGGACCCCTTTAGGGCGTTCTAGGACTCTTCTAGGGTCCCCAGAGACCGTCTAGAGCCCCCTGGGATGCCTTAGAGCCTTCGAGGACCCTTCTAGGACCACGAGGAACCCTCTAGAGCCCCCTGGGATCCCCTTAGGGCATTCTAGGACCCTTCTAGGGCCCCCAGGGACCCTCTAGAGCCCCCTGGGACCCACTTAGGGCCTTCTAAGACCCTTCTAGGACCACCAGGAGCCCTCTAGAGCCCTCTGGGACACCTTTTTGCACATTCTAGGACACTTCTAGTGCCCCCAGAGACCCTCTAGAGCTCCCTGGGAGTCTTTAGGGCCTACTAGGGCCCTTCTAGGATCACCAGGAACCCTCTAGAGCCCTCTGAGACCCACTTAGGGCCTTCTAGGACCCTTCTAGGACCACGAGGAACCCTCTAGAGCCCCCTGGGACCCCCTTAGGGCATTCTAGGACCGTTCTAGGGCCCCCAGGGACCCTCTAGAGCCACCTGGGACTCCCTTATGGCCTACTAGGACCCTTCTAGGACCACGAGGAACTCTCTAGAGCCCCCTGGGACTTGCTTAAGGCCTTCTAGGACTCTTCTAGGACCACGAGAAACCATCTAGAGCCCCCTGGGACCCACTTAGGGCATTCTAGTTTCATTTTAAGACCCTGGGGAACCCTCTAGAGCCTCGTGGTACCACTTAGAGCCTTGTAGGACCCTTCTAGGACCAGAAGGAACCCTCTAGAGCCCCCTGGGACCCACTTAGGGCATTCTAGGACAATTCTAGCACCCCCAGGGACCCTCTAGAGCCCCCTGGTTACCCTTTGAGCCTTCTAGGACCCTTCTAGGACACAGGGAACCCTCAAGAGCCCCCTGGGACCCCCTTAGGGCTTTCTAGGGCCATGGTAAGACCCTGGGGAACCCTCCAGAGCACCCTGGGTCCTCTTTAGTGCCTTCTAGTACCCTTCTAGGGCCCCCAGGGACCTTCTAGAGCCCCCTGGTTACCCTTTGAGCCTTCTAGAACCCTTCTAGGAGCCCCAGGAACCCTCTAGAGCCCGCTGGGACCCCCTTAGGGCCATCTAGGACCCTTCTAGGACAACAAGGAACCCTCTAGAGCCCCCTGGGACCCCTTTAGGGCCTTCTAGGACAATTCTAGGGCCGCCAGGGTCCGTCTAGAGCCCCCTGGGACCCCTTTAGGGCCTTCTAGGACCCTTCTAGGACCACCAGGAGCCCTCTAGAGCCCCCTAGGACCCACTTAGGGCCTTCTAGGACTCTTCTAGTACCCACGGCTACCCTCTAGAGCCCCCTGGGACCATTTTAGGGCCTTCTAGGACCCTCCTAGGACCCACGGGTACCCTCCAGAGCCCCCTGGGACCCTTCTAGGGCTTTCTTGGACCCTTTTAGAATCACCAGGAACCCTCCAGAGTCCCCTGGGACCCTTCTAGGGCTTTCTAGGACCCTTCTAGGACCACGAGGATCCCTCTAGAGCCCCCTGGGACCATTTTAGGGCCTTCTAGGACCCTTCTAGGACCACGAGAAACCATCTATAGCTCGCTGGGACCCCTTTAGGGCGTTCTAGGACTCTTCTAGGGTCCCCAGAGACCGTCTAGAGCCCCCTGGGATGCCTTAGAGCCTTCGAGGACCCTTCTAGGACCACGAGGAACCCTCTAGAGCCCCCTGGGACCCCCTTAGGGCATTCTAGGACCCTTCTAGGGCCCCCAGGGACCCTCTAGAGCCCCCTGGGACCCTTCTAGGGCTTTCTTGGACCCTTTTAGAATCACCAGGAACCCTCCAGAGTCCCCTGGGACCCTTCTAGGGCTTTCTAGGACCCTTCTAGGACCACGAGGATCCCTCTAGAGCCCCCTGGGACCATTTTAGGGCCTTCTAGGACCCTTCTAGGACCACGAGAAACCATCTATAGCTCTCTGGGACCCCTTTAGGGCGTTTTAGGACTCTTCTAGGGTCCCCAGAGACCGTCTAGAGCCCCCTGGGATGCCTTAGAGCCTTCGAGGACCCTTCTAGGACCACGAGGAACCCTCTAGAGCCCCCTGGGACCCCCTTAGGGCATTCTAGGACCCTTCTAGGGCCCCCAGGGACCCTCTAGAGCCCCCTGGGACCCACTTATGGCCTTCTAAGACCCTTCTAGGACCACCAGGAGCCCTCTATAGCCCTCTGGGACACCTTTTTGCACATTCTAGGACCCTTCTAGTGCCCCCAGAGACCCTCTAGAGCTCCCTGGGAGTCTTTAGGGCCTACTAGGGCCCTTCTAGGATCACCAGGAACCCTCTAGAGCCCTCTGGGACCCACTTAGGGCCTTCTAGGACCCTTCTAGGACGACGAGGAACCCTCTAGAGCCCCCTGGGACCCCCTTAGGGCATTCTAGGACCCTTCTAGGGCCCCCAGCGACCCTCTAGAGCCACCTGGGACTCCCTTAGGGCCTACTAGGACCCTTCTAGGACCACGAGGAACTCTCTAGAGCCCCCTGGGACTTGCTTAAGGCCTTCTAGGACTCTTCTAGGACCACGAGAAACCATCTAGAGCCCCCTGGGACCCACTTAGGGCATTCTAGGTTCATTTTAAGACCCTGGGGAACCCTCTAGAGCCTCGTGGTACCACTTAGAGCCTTGTAGGACCCTTCTAGGACCAGAAGGAACCCTCTAGAGCCCCCTGGGACCCACTTAGGGCATTCTAGGACAATTCTAGCACCCCCAGGGACCCTCTAGAGCCCCCTGGTTACCCTTTGAGCCTTCTAGGACCCTTCTAGGACACAGGGAACCCTCAAGAGCCCCCTGGGACCCCCTTAGGGCTTTCTAGGGCCATGGTAAGACCCTGGGGAACCCTCCAGAGCACCCTGGGTCCTCTTTAGTGCCTTCTAGTACCCTTCTAGGGCCCCCAGGGACCTTCTAGAGCCCCCTGGTTACCCTTTGAGCCTTCTAGAACCCTTCTAGGAGCCCCAGGAACCCTCTAGAGCCCGCTGGGACCCCCTTAGGGCCATCTAGGACCCTTCTAGGACAACAAGGAACCCTCTAGAGCCCCCTGGGACCCCTTTAGGGCCTTCTAGGACAATTCTAGGGCCGCCAGGGTCCGTCTAGAGCCCCCTGGGACCCCTTTAGGGCCTTCTAGGACCCTTCTAGGACCACCAGGAGCCCTCTAGAGCCCCCTAGGACCCACTTAGGGCCTTCTAGGACTCTTCTAGTACCCACGGCTACCCTCTAGAGCCCCCTGGGACCCTTTTAGGGCCTTCTAGGACCCTCCTAGGACCCACGGGTACCCTCCAGAGTCCCCTGGGACCCTTCTAGGGCTTTCTTGGACCCTTTTAGAATCACCAGGAACCCTCCAGAGTCCCCTGGGACCCTTCTAGGGCTTTCTAGGACCCTTCTAGGACCACGAGGATCCCTCTAGAGCCCCCTGGGACCATTTTAGGGCCTTCTAGGACCCTTCTAGGACCACGAGAAACCATCTATAGCTCGCTGGGACCCCTTTAGGGCGTTCTAGGACTCTTCTAGGTTCCCCAGAGACCGTCTAGAGCCCCCTGGGATGCCTTAGAGCCTTCGAGGACCCTTCTAGGACCACGAGGAACCCTCTAGAGCCCCCTGGGACCCCCTTAGGGCATTCTAGGACCCTTCTAAGGCCCCCAGGGACCCTCTAGAGCCCCCTGGGACCCTTCTAGGGCTTTCTTGGACCCTTTTAGAATCACCAGGAACCCTCCAGAGTCCCCTGGGACCCTTCTAGGGCTTTCTAGGACCCTTCTAGGACCACGAGGATCCCTCTAGAGCCCCCTGGGACCATTTTAGGGCCTTCTAGGACCCTTCTAGGACCACGAGAAACCATCTATAGCTCTCTGGGACCCCTTTAGGGCGTTTTAGGACTCTTCTAGGGTCCCCAGAGACCGTCTAGAGCCCCCTGGGATGCCTTAGAGCCTTCGAGGACCCTTCTAGGACCACGAGGAACCCTCTAGAGCCCCCTGGGACCCCCTTAGGGCATTCTAGGACCCTTCTAGGGCCCCCAGGGACCCTCTAGAGCCCCCTGGGACCAACTTATGGCCTTCTAAGACCCTTCTAGGACCACCAGGAGCCCTCTATAGCCCTCTGGGACACCTTTTTGCACATTCTAGGACACTTCTAGTGCCCCCAGAGACCCTCTAGAGCTCCCTGGGAGTCTTTAGGGCCTACTAGGGCCCTTCTAGGATCACCAGGAACCCTCTAGAGCCCTCTGGGACCCACTTAGGGCCTTCTAGGACCCTTCTAGGACCACGAGGAACCCTCTAGAGCCCCCTGGGACCCCCTTAGGGCATTCTAGGACCCTTCTAGGGCCCCCAGGGACACTCTAGAGCCACCTGGGACTCCCTTAGGGCCTACTAGGACCCTTCTAGGACCACGAGGAACTCTCTAGAGCCCCCTGGGACTTGCTTAAGGCCTTCTAGGACTCTTCTAGGACCACGAGAAACCATCTAGAGCCCCCTGGGACCCACTTAGGGCATTCTAGGTTCATTTTAAGACCCTGGGGAACCCTCTAGAGCCTCGTGGTACCACTTAGAGCCTTGTAGAACCCTTCTAGGACCAGAAGGAACCCTCTAGAGCCCCCTGGGACCCACTTAGGGCATTCTAGGACAATTCTAGCACCCCCAGGGACCCTCTAGAGCCCCCTGGTTACCCTTTGAGCCTTCTAGGACCCTTCTAGGACACAGGGAACCCTCAAGAGCCCCCTGGGACCCCCTTAGGGCTTTCTAGGGCCATGGTAAGACCCTGGGGAACCCTCCAGAGCATTCTGGGTCCTCTTTAGTGCCTTCTAGTACCCTTCTAGGGCCCCCAGGGACCTTCTAGAGCCCCCTGGTTACCCTTTGAGCCTTCTAGAACCCTTCTAGGAGCCCCAGGAACCCTCTAGAGCCCGCTGGGACCCCCTTAGGGCCATCTAGGACCCTTCTAGGACAACAAGGAACCCTCTAGAGCCCCCTGGGACCCCTTTAGGGCCTTCTAGGACAATTCTAGGGCCGCCAGGGTCCGTCTAGAGCCCCCTGGGACCCCTTTAGGGCCTTCTAGGACCCTTCTAGGACCACCAGGAGCCCTCTAGAGCCCCCTAGGACCCACTTAGGGCCTTCTAGGACTCTTCTAGTACCCCCAGGGACCCTCTAGAGCCCCCTGGGACCCTTTTAGGGCCTTCTAGGACCCTCCTAGGACCCACGGGTACCCTCCAGAGCCCCCTGGGACCCTTCTAGGGCTTTCTTGGACCCTTTTAGAATCACCAGGAACCCTCCAGAGTCCCCTGGGACCCTTCTAGGGCTTTCTAGGACCCTTCTAGGACCACGAGGATCCCTCTAGAGCCCCCTGGGACCATTTTAGGGCCTTCTAGGACCCTTCTAGGACCACGAGAAACCATCTATAGCTCGCTGGGACCCCTTTAGGGCGTTCTAGGACTCTTCTAGGGTCCCCAGAGACCGTCTAGAGCCCCCTGGGATGCCTTAGAGCCTTCGAGGACCCTTCTAGGACCACGAGGAACCCTCTAGAGCCCCCTGGGACCCCCTTAGGGCATTCTAGGACCCTTCTAGGGCCCCCAGGGACCCTCTAGAGCCCCCTGGGACCCACTTAGGGCCTTCTAAGACCCTTCTAGGACCACCAGGAGCCCTCTATAGCCCTCTGGGACACCATTTTGCACATTCTAGGACACTTCTAGTGCCCCCAGAGACCCTCTAGACCTACCTGGAACTGCTTAAGTCCTTCTAGGACCCTTCTAGGGCCACGAGGTACCCTCTAGAGCCCCCTGGGACCCCCTTAGGGCCTTCTACGTCCATGGTAAAACCCCGGGGAACCCTCTAGAGCACCCTGGGTCCTATTTAAGGTCTTCTAGTACACTTCTAGGGCCCCCAGGGACCTTCTAGAGCCCCCTGGGTCCCCATAGGGCCTTTTAGGACCATTCTAGGACGACGAGAAACCCTCTAGAGCCCCCTGGGACCACCTTAGGGCCTTCTAGGAGACTTCTAGTACCACGAGAAACCCTCTAGAGCCCCCTGGGACCCCCTTAGGGCCTTCTAGGACCATTTTAAGTTTCCGGGGAACAATCTAGAGCCCCCTGGGACGCCTTAGAGCACTCTAGGACCCTTCTATGACCACGAGGAACCTTCTAGAACCCCCTGGGACCCACTTAGGGCCATCTAGGACCCTTCTCGGACCACCAGGTGCCCTCTATAGCCCTCTGGGACACCTTTTTGCACGTTCTAGGACACTTCTAGTGCCCCCAGAGACCCTCTAGTGCTCCCTGGGAGTCTTTAGGGCCTACTAGGGCCCTTCTAGGATCACCAGGAACCCTCTAGAGCCCTCTGGGACCCACTTAGGGCCTTCTAGAACCCTTCTAGGACCACGAGGAACCCTCTAGAGCCCCCTGGGACCCCCTTAGGGCATTCTAGGACCCTTCTAGGGCCCCCAGGGACCCTCTAGAGCCCCCTGGGACCCACTTAGGGCTTTCTAAGACCCTTCTAGGACCACCAGGAGCCCTCTATAGCCCTCTGGGACCCTCTTTGCGCCTTCTAGGACCCTTCTAGTGCCCCCAGGGACACTCTAGAGCCCCCGGGACTCCTTAGGGCCTACTAGGACCCTTCTAGGACCACGAGAAACCGTCTAGAGCCCCCTGGGACCTCCTTAGGTCCTTCTAGGACCGTACTGGGTTCACCAGGAACTCTCCAGAGCCCGCTGGGACCCACTTAGGGACTTCTAGGACCCTTCTAGGACCACGAGGAACTCTCTAGAGCCCTCTGGGACTTGCTTAAGGCCTTCTAGGACTCTTCTAGGACCATGAGGAACCATCTAGAGCCCCCTGGGACCCACTTAGGGCATTCTAGGTTCATTTTAAGACCCTGGGGAACTCTCTAGAGCCTCGTGGTACCACTTAGAGCCTTGTAGGACCCTTCTAGAACCAGAAGGAACCATCTAGAGCCCCCTGGGACCCCCTTAGGGCCTTCTAGGACAATTCTAGCGCCCCCAGGGACCCTCTAGAGCCCCCTGGGACACACTTAGGGCCTTCTAGGACCCTTCTAGGACACAGGGAACCCTCAAGAGCCCCCTGGGACCCCCTTAGGGCTTTCTAGGGCCATGGTAAGACCCTGGGGAACCCTCCAGAGCATCCTGGGTCGTCTTTAGTGCCTTCTAGTACCCTTCTAGGGCCCCCAGGGACCTTCTAGAGCCCCCTGGTTACGCTTTGAGCCTTCTGGAACACTTATAGGAGCCCCAGGAACCCTCTAGATCCCGCTGGGACCCCCTTAGGGCCTTCTAGGACCCTTCTAGGACCACAAGGAGGCCTCTAGAGCCCCCTAGGACCCACTTAGGGCCTTCTAGGACTCTTGTAGTACCCCCAGGGACCCTTTAGAGCCCCCTGGGACGCTTTTAGGGCCTTCTAGGACCCTCCTAGGACCCACGGGTACCCTCTAGAGCCCTCTGGGACCCTTCTAGGGCTTTCTTGGACCCTTTTAGAATCACCAGGAACCCTCCAGAGTCCCCTGGGACCCTTCTAGGGCTTTCTAGGTCCGTTCTAGGACCACGAGGAACCCTCTAGAGCTCCCTGGGACCATTTTAGGGCCTTCTAGGACCCTTCTAGGACCACGAGATACCATCTATAGCTCTCTGGGACCCCTTTAGGGCATTCTAGGACTCTTCTAGGGTCCCCAGAGACCGTCTAGAGCCCCCTGGGATGCCTTAGAGCCTTCGAGGACCCTTCTAGGACAACGAGGAACCCTCTAGAGCCCCCTGGGATCCCCTTAGGGCATTCTAGGACCCTTCTAGGGCCCCCAGGGACCCTCTAGAGCCCCCTGGGACCCACTTAGGGCCTTCTAAGACCCTTCTAGGACCACCAGGAGCCCTCTATAGCCCTCTGGGACACCTTTTTGCACATTCTAGGACACTTCTAGTGCCCCAGAGACCCTCTAGGGCTCCCTGGGAGTCTTTAGGGCCTACTAGGGCCCTTCTGGGATCACCAGGAACCCTCTAGAGCCCTCTGGGACCCACTTAGGGCCTTCTAGGACCCTTCTAGGACCACGAGGAACCCTCTAGAGCCCCCTGGGACTTGCTTAAGGCTTTCTAGAACCATTCTAGGACCAGGAGGAACACTCTAGAGCCCCCTGGGACTCCCTTAGGGCCTTCTAGGATCATTGTAAGACCCTGGGGAACCCTCAAGAGCCTCGTGGGACCCGTTAGAGCCTTCTAGGACCCTTCTATGACCACGAGGATCCCTCTAGAACCCCCTGGGACCCACTTAGGGCCTTCTAGGACCATTCTAGGACCACAAGGAACCGTCTAGAGCCCCCTGGGACACCTTAGGGCCTTCTAGGGCTCTTCTATCACCCCCAGTGACCCTCTAGACCCCCCTGGAACTGCTTAAGTCCTTCTAGAACCATTCTACGGCCACAAGGAACCCTCTAGAGCCCCCTGGGACCCACTTAGGGCCTTCTAGGTCCCTGGTAAAACCTTGGGGAACCCTCTAGAGCACCCTGGGTCCTATTTAAGGCCTTCTAGTACACTTCTAGGGCCCCCAGGGACCTTCTAGAGCCCCCTGGGTCCCCTTAGAGCCTTTTAGGACCCTTCTAGGACCACGAGGAATCATCTAGAGCCCTCTGGGAACCACTTAGGGTCTTCTAGGACCCTTCTAGGGCCCCCAGGGACCCTCTAGAGCCCCCTGGGACCCCCTTAGGGCCTTCTAGGAGACTTCTAGGACCACGAGAAACCATCTAGAGCCCCCTGGTACTCACTTAGGGCATTCTAGGACAATTTCAATACTCCGGGGAACAATCTAGAGCCCCCTGGGTCCCCTTAGATCATTCTAGGACCATTCTAGGAGACACAGGAACCCTCTAACACCCCCGGGACCCCCATAGGGCCTTCTAGGACCTTTCTAGGACCACGAGGAATCCTCTGGATCTCCCTGGGGCCCCCTTAGGGCCTTCTAGGACCCTTCTAGGACCACAAGGAACCCTCTAGAGCCCTCTGTGACACATTTTGTGCCTCCTAGGAGACTTTTAGTGCCCCCAGGGACCCTCTAGACCCACTGTGACCCATTTAGGGCCCTCTAGGACAATTCTAGGGCACCCAGGGACACTCTAGAGCCCCGTGGGACCCCTTAGAGCATTCTAGGACACTTCTAGGAGCCCCAGGAACCTTCTAGAACCCTCTGGGACCCACTTAGGGCCTTCTAGGACCCTTCTAGGACCACCAGAAACCTTCTAAAGCCCTCTGAGACCCCCTTAAAGCCTTCTAGGACCATTCTAGTGCTCCCAGGAACCCTCTAGAGCCCCCTGGGACCCCTTTAGGGCCTTCTAGGACCCTTCTAGGGCCACCAGGGACACTCTAGAGCCCTCTGGGTCCCCCTTAGGGCCTGCTAGGTGTCTTCTACGACCACGAGGAACCATCTAGAACCCCCTGGGACCACTTAGGACCTTCTAGGACAATTGTATGACCCCGGGGAACCCCCTAGAGTCGTCTGGGACCCCCTTAGGGCCTACTAGGACCATTGTAAGACCCCAGGGAAGACTCTAGAGTAACCCTAGGACTCCTTAAGGCCTTCTAGCACCCTTCTAGGACCACGAGAAACCCTCTAGAGCCCCCAGGGACTCCCTTAGGGCCTTCTAGGACCCTTCTAGGATCACCAGGAACCCTTTAGAGCCATCTGGGACCCACTTAGGACCTTCTAGGACCCTTCTAGGACCACGAGAAACCATCTAGAGCCCCCTGGGACTCCTTAGAGCCTTCTAGGACCCTTCTAGGAGTCCCTGAATCCCTCTAGAGCCCCATGGGACCCACTTAGGTCCTTCTAGGACACTTCAAACACCACCAGCATCCCTCTAGAGCACCCTGGGATTCCTTAGAGCCTTCGAGGACCCTTCTAGGACCACGAGGAACCCTCTAGAGCCACCTGGGACCCCCTTAGGGCATTCTAGGACCCTTCTAGGGCCCCCAGGGACCCTCTAGAGCCCCCTGGGACCCCCTTAGGGCTTTCTAAGACCCTTCTAGGACCACCAGGAGCCCTCTGTAGCCCTCTGGGACCCTCTTTGCGCCTTCTAGGACCCTTCTAGTGCCCCGAGGGACACTCTAGAGCCCCCTGGGACTCCTTAGGGCCTACTAGGACCCTTCTAGGACCACGAGAAACCCTCTAGAGCCCCCTGGGACCTCCTTAGGTCCTTCTAGGACCGTTCTAGGGTCACCAGGATCCCTCTAGAGCCCTCTGGGACCCACTTAGGGCCTTCTAGGACCCTTCTAGGACCACGAGGAACTCTCTAGAGCCCCCTGAGACTTGCTTAAGGCCTTCTAAGACTCTTCTAGGACCACGAGAAACCATCTAGAGCCCCCTGGGACCCACTTAGGGCATTCTAGGTTCATTTTAAGACCCTGGGGAACCCTCTAGAGCCTCGTGGTACCACTTAGAGCCTTGTAAGACCCTTCTAGGACCAGAAGGAACCCTCTAGAGCCCCCTGGGACCCCCTTAGGGCCTTCTAGGACAATTCTAGCACCCCCAGGGTCCCTCAAGAGCCCCCTGGGACCCACTTAGGGCTTTCTAGGGCCATGGTAAGACCCTGGGGAACCCTCCAGAGCACCCTGGGTCCTCTTTAGTGCCTTCTAGTACCCTTATATGGCCCCCAGGGACCTTCTAGAGCCCCCTGGTTACACTTTGAGCCTTCTAGAACCCTTCTAGTAGCCTCAGGAACCCTCTAGAGCCCGCTGGGACCCCCTTAGGGCCTTCTAGGACCCTTCTAGGACCACAAGGAACCCTCTAGAGCCGCCTGGGACCCCTTTAGGGCCTTCTAGGACCCTTCTAGGACCACCAGGAGCCCTCTAGAGCCCCCTAGGACCCACTTAGGGCCTTCTAGGACTCTTCTAGTACCCCCAGGGACCCTCTAGAGCCCCCTGGGACCCTTTTAGGGCCTTCTAGGACCGTCCTAGGACCCACGGGTACCCTCTAGAGCCCTCTGCGACCCTTCTAGGGCTTTCTTGGACCCTTTTAGAATCACCAGGAACCCTCCAGAGTCCCCTGGGACCCTTCTAGGGCTTTCTAGGACCCTTCTAGGACCACGAGGAACCCTCTAGAGCCCCCTGGGACCATTTTAGGGCCTTCTAGGACCCTTCTAGGACCACGAGAAACCATCTATAGCTCTCTGGGGTCCCTTTAGGGCGTTCTAGGACTCTTCTAAGGTCCCCCGAGACCGTCTAGACCCCCCTGGGATGCCTTAGAGCCTTCGAGGACCCTTCTAGGACCACGAGGAACCCTCTAGAGCCCCCTGGGACCCCCTTAGGGCTTTCTAGGGCCATGGTAAGACCCTGGGGAACCCTCCAGAGCAACCTGGGTGCTCTTTAGTGCCTTCTAGTACCCTTCTAGGGCCCCCAGGGACCTTCTAGAGCCCCCTTGTTACTCTTTGAGCCTTCTAGAACCCTTCTAGGAGCCCCAAGAACCCTCTAGAGCCCGCTGGGACCCCCTTACGGCCTTCTAGGACCCTTCTAGGACCACGAGGAACCCTCTAGAGCCCCCTGGGACCATTTTAGGGCCTTCTAGGACCCTTCTAGGACCACGAGAAACCATCTATAGCTCTCTGGGACCCCTTTAGGGCGTTCTAGGACTCTTCTAGGGTCCCCAGAGACCGTCTAGAGCCCCCTGGGATCCCCTTAGGGCATTCTAGGACCGTTCTAGGGCCCCCAGGGACCCTCTAGAGCCCCCTGGGACCCACTTAGGGCCTTTTAAGACCCTTCTAGGACCACCAGGATCCCTCTAGAGCCCCCTGGAACCACCTTAGGGCCTTCTAAAACCCTTCTAGGACCTTGAGGAACCCTCTAGAACTCTTTGGGACCCCTATAGAAGGGTCTGGAGGCCTTCAGAAGGGTCTGGATGGGCTCTAGAAAGGTCTGGGGGCCTTCAGAATGGCCCTGGGGGGATCTAGAAGGGTCTGGAGGCCTTCAGAAGGGTCCTGAGTGGCTCTAGAAGGGTCTGGGGGCCTTCAGAAGGGCCCTGGGGGGATCTAGAAGGGTCTGGAGGCCTTCCGAAGGGTCCTGAGCGGCTCTAGAATGGTCTGGGGGCATTCAGAAGGGTCTGGATGGGCTCTAGAAGGGTCTGGGGGCCTTCAGAATGGCCCTGGGGGGATCTAGAATGGTCTGGAAGCCATCAGAAGGGCCCTGAGTGGCTCTAGAACCGTCTGGGGGCCTTCAGAATGGCCAAGGGGAACTAGAAGGGTCTGGAGGCTTTCAGAAGGGTCCTGAGCGGCTCTAGAAGGGTCTGGGGGCCTTCAGAAGGGCCGTGGGTGGGCTCTAGAAGGGTCTGGGGGCCTTCAGAAGGGTTCTGGGTGGGCTCTAGAAAGGTCTGGAGGCCTTCAGAAGGGTCCTGAGGGGCTCTAGAAGGGTCCAACTTGGATCTCAAACAGTCTAGGGCCTTCCGATTGGTCCTGGGGGGCTCTAGAAGGGTCTTGGAACCTTCATAAAGGTCCTGACTGGCTCTAGAAGGGTTCTGAGGGGCTCTAGAAGGGTCTGGGGGCATTCAGAAGGGTCCTGAGGGGCTCTAGAAGGGTCTGGGAGCCTTTAGAAGGGTCCTCGGCGGCTCTAGAAAGTCATAGAAGGGTCTTAGAAGGCCCTAACAGCGTCCCAGGGTGCTCCAGAGGGTTTGCAGAAGTCTTAGAAGAGTCCTACAAGGACCTAAGGAGGTGCCAGGGGGCTCCAGAGGGTTCCTGGAGACCCTAGAAGAGTCCCAGAAAGCCCTAGATGGGTCCCACGGGGCTCTAGAGGGTTCTCGTGGGTCCTAGAAGGGTTCTAGAAGGCCCTAAGGGTGCCCAGAGGACCCCAGAGGATTCTTCGTGGTCCTAGAAGAGCTCTAGAAGGCACTAAATGGGTCCAAGGTTGCTCTAGAGGGTTCCTCGTGGTCTTAGAAGCGTCCGAGAAGGCCCTAAGGGGTCCCGGGGGGCTCTAGAGGGTCCTTGGGGCACTAGAAGGGTCCTAGAAGGCATTAAGTGGGTCTCAGGTGGCTCTAGGGGTTTCCTCGTTGTCCTAGAAGGGTCCTAGGAGGCCCTAAGTGGGTCCCAGGGGGGCTCTAGAGGGTTCCATGTGTTCCTAGAATAACCCAGAAGGCCCTAAGGAGGTCCCAGGTGGCTCTAGATGGTTTCTCGTGGTCCTTGAAGGGTCCTAGAAGGCCCTAAAATGGTCCCAGGGGGCTCTAGAGGGTTTCTGGTACTCCTAGAAGAGTCCTATAAGGATCCATGCAGTCCCAGGGGGCTCTAGAGGGTCCCTGGGGGCCCTAGAAGGGTCGTAGAAGGCCCTAAAGAGGACCCAGGGGGCTCTAGAGGGTTCCTTGTGGCCCTAGAAGGGTCTTAGAAGGCCCTAAGTGTGCCCAGAGGACTCCAGAGGATTCTTCGTGGTCCTAGAAAAGCTCTAGAAGGCACTAAATGGGTCCAAGGTTGCTCTACAGGGTTCCTCGTGGTCTTAGAAGGATCCTAGAAGGCTCTAAGGGGTCCCAGTGGGCTCTAGAGGGTCCCTGGGGGTCCTAGAAGGGTCCTAGAAGGCCATAAGGAGGTCCCAGGGGTCTCTAGAGGGTTTCCCAGGGACTTACAATGATCCTAGAAGGCCCTACGGGGGTCCCAGGTGTCTCTAGAGGGTTTCTCGTAGTCCTAGAAGGGTCCTAGAAGGCCCTAAGGGGGTCCCAGGGGGCTCTAGAGGGTTCCTGGTGCCTCTACAAGGGTCTTAGAAAATCCTAGAAATTTCCCAGGGGGTTCTAGATGGTTCCTTTTAGTTCTAGAAATGTTCTAGTAGGCCTTTAATGGGTCCCATGGGGCTCTAGAGGGTTCCTCGTGGTCCTAGAATGGTCCTAGAAAGCCCCAAGGGGTTCCCAGGGGGCTCTAGAGGGTTTCTGGGGCTCCTAGAAGGGTCCTAGAAGGCTCTAAGGGGGTCCCAGTGTGCCCTAGAATGTCCCTGGGGGCACTAGAAGGGTTCTAGAAGGCACTAAATCGGTCCCAAGGGGCTCTAGAGGGTTCCCCGGCATCTTACAATGGTCCTACATGGCCCTAAGTTGTCCCAGGAGGCTCTAGAGGGTTCCATGTGTTCCTAGAATAACCCAGAAGGCCCTAAGGAGGTCCCAGGTGGCTCTAGATGGTTTCTCGTTGTCCTAGAAGGGTCATAGAAGGCTCTAAGGGGGTCCTAGGGAGCTCTAGAGGGTTCCTCGTGGTGCTAAAATGTACCTAGAAGGCTCTAAGGGGGTCCCAGGTGGCTCTAGAGGGTTCTTTGTGGTCTTAGAAGCGTCCGACAAGGCCCTAAGTGGGTCCCAGAGGGCTCTAGAAGGTCCCTGGGGGACCTAGAAAGCTCCTAGAAGGCCCTAAGGAGGTCCCAGGTGCCTCTAGAGAGTTTCTCGTGGTCTTAGAAGGGTTCTAGAAGGCCCTATGAGGTCCCAGGGGGCTCTAGAGGGTCCCTGGGACACTAGAAGTGTCCTAGAAGGCCCTAAGTTGGTCTCAGGGTGCTCTAGGGGGTTCCTCATGTCCTAGAAGTGTCCTAGGAGGCCCTAAGTGGGTCCCAGGGGGCTCTAGAGGGCTCCTGGTGACTCTAGAAGTCTCCTATAAAGCTCTAGAAGGGTCCCAGAAGGCTCTAGAGGGTTCCTGGTGACACTAGAAGGGTCCTAGAAAGACCTAGAATGGTCCCAGAGGGCTCTAGAGGGTTCCCGTGGGTCCTAGAAGGGTCCTTGAAGGCCCTAAAGGGGTCCCAAGGGGTCTAGATGGTTCCTCGTGGTCCTAAAAGGGTCTTAGAAGGCCCTAAATGGGTCCCAGGGGGCTCTAGAGGGTTCCTCGTGGTTCTAAAATGGTCCTAGAAGGCCCTAAAGGGGACCCAGGGGGCTCTAGAGCGTACTTTGTGGTCTTAGAAGCGTCCAAGAAGGCCCTAAGGGGGTCCCAGAGGGCTCTAGAAGGTCCCTGGGGGCCCTAGAATGGTCCTAGAAGGCCCTAAGGAGGTCCCAGGTGGGTCTAGAGAGGTCCTAGTGGTCTTAGAAGGGTTCTAGAAGGCCCTAATGGGTCCCAGGGTGCTCTAGAGGGTCCCTGGGGCACTAGAAGGGTCCTAGAAGGCCCTAAGGGTGTCTCAGGGGGCTCTAGGGGGTTTCTCATTGTCCTAGAAGTGTCCTAGGAGGCCCTAATTGGATCTCAGGGGGCTCTAGAGGGCTCCTGGTGACTCTAGAAGTTTCCTATAAAGCTCTAGAAGGGTCCCGGGTGCTCTAGAGGTTTCCTCGTGGTCCTAGAAAGTCCTAAGTGGGTCCCAGGGGGCTCTAGAGGGTCTATGGTGGTGATAGAAGGGTCCTAGAAGGCCCTAAGTGTGTCCCAGGGGGCTCTAGATGGTTTCTCGTGGTCCTAGAAGGGTCTTAGAAGGCCCTAAAGGGGTTCGAGGGGGCTCAAGAGGGTTCCTGTGGTTCCTAGAAGTGCCCTAGAATGGTCTAAGTGGTTCCAGGGGGCTCTAGAGTGTCTCTGGGTGCCCTAGAAGGGTCCTAGAATGCCCTAAAGGGGTCCCAGGGGGCTCTAGATTGTTCCCATGGTCTTAAAATTGTGCTAGAAGGCCCTAAGTTTGTCCAAGGAGTCTCTAGAAGGTTTCTCGTGGTCCTAGAAGGGTCCTAGAAGGTCCTAACGGGGTCCAAGGGAGATCTAGAGGGTTCCTGGTGACTCTAGAAGTGTCCTAGAAAACCCTAGAAGGGTCCCAGGGGGCTCTAGAGGGTTCTTTGTGGTCCTAGAAGGGTCCTAGAAGGCCCTAAAGTGGTCCCAAGTGGTTCTAGAGGATTCCTGGTGCTCCTAGAAGGGTCCTGGAAGGCTCTAAGCGGTCCCAGGAGACTCTAGAGGGTCACTGGAGGACCTAGAAGTGTCCTAGAATGCCCGAAGTGGGTGCCAGGGGGCTCTAGATGGTTACCGTGGGTCCTAGAAGGGTCCTAGAAGGCCCTAAGGGGGTCCCAGGGGGCTCTAGAGAGTTCCTCGAGGTCCTGGAAGGGTTGTACAAAGCCCAAAGGGGTCCCAGTGGGCTCTAGAGGGTTCCTGGTGGTCCTAGAAGTTTCCTAGAATGCCCTAAGGGGGTCTCAGGGGGCTCTAGAGGGTCCCTGGGGGCCCTAGAAGGGTCCTAGAAGGCACTAAAGGGGACCCAGGGGGCCCTAGAGGGTTCCCCGGGGTCTTAAAATGGTCCAAGAAGGCCCAAAGGGGGTAACAGTTGGCTCTAGGTTGTTTCTCGTGGTCCTAGAAGGGTCCTTGAAGGCCCTAAATTGGTCCCAGGGAGCTCTAGAGGGTTCCTGGTGGTCCTAGAATGTTCCTAGAAGGCCCTAAGTGGGACCCAGGGGGTCTAGATGGTTTCTCGTGGTCCTAGAAGGGTCCTAGAAGGCCCTAAAGTGGTCCCAGGGGGCTCTACAGGGTTCCTTGTGGTCCTAGAAGGGTCCTAGAAGGCCCTAAGGGGGTCCCAGGGGGCTCTAGAGGGTTCCTGGTGGTCCTAGAAGGATTCTAGAAGGCCCTAAGTGGTTCCCAGAGGGCTCTAGAGGGTTTCTCGTTGTCCTAGAAGGGTCCTAGGAGGCCCTAAATGGGGCCCAGGGAGCTCGAGACGGTTCCTCGTGGTCCTAGAAGGATCCTAGAAGGACCTAAGTGGTGCCCAGAGGGCTCTAGATGGTTTCTCGTGGTCTTAGAATGGACCTAGAAGGCCCTAAAGTGGTCCCAGTGGACTCTAGAGGGTTCCTGGGGTTCCTAGAAGGGCCCTAGAAAGGTCTAAGGGGTTCCAGGGGGCTCTAGAGGGTCTCTGGGGGCCCTAGAATAGTCCTAGAAGGCCCTAAAGGGGTCCCAGAGGGCTCTAGAGCGTTCCCCGGGGTCTTACCATGGTCCTAGAAGGCCCTAAGTGGGTCCCAGGGGGCTCTAGAAGGTTTCTCGTGGTCCTAGAAGGGTCCTAGAAAGTCCTAAAGGGGTCCAAGGGAGCTTTAGAGGGTTCCTGGTGAATCTAGAAGTGTCCTAGAAAGCCCTAGAAGGGTCCCAGGGGGCTCTAGAGGTTTCCCTGTGGTCCTAGAAGGGTCCTAGAAGACCCTAAAGTGGTCCCAGGGGGCTCTAGATGGCTCCTGGTGCTCCTAGAAGGGTCCTAGAAGGCTCTAAGCTGTCCCAGGGGACTCTAGAGGGTACCTGGAGGGCCTAGAAGTGTCCTAGAAGGCCCTAAAGGGGTCCCAGGGGGCTCTAGATGGTGCCTGTGGGTCCTAGAAGTGTCTTAGAAGGCCCTAAGGTGATCCCAGGGGGCTCTAGAGGGTTCCTCGTGGTCCTAGAAGGGTTCTACAAAGCCCTAAGGGGTCCCAGTGGGCTCTAGAGGGTTCCTGGTGGTTTTAGAAGGCTCCCAGGGGTCTTTAGAGGGTCCCTGGGGGCCCTAGAAGTATCCTAGAAGGCACTAAAGGGGACCCAGGGGGCTCTAGAGTGTTCCCCGTGGTCTTACAATCCTCCTAGAAGGCCCTAAGGGGGTACCAGGGGTCTCTAGGTTGTTTCTCGTGGTCCTAGAAGGGTCCTAGAAGGCCCTAAAGAGGTCCCAGGGGGCTCTAGAGGGTTCCTGGTGGTCCTAGAAGGGTCCTAGAAGGCACTAAAGGGGTCCCAGGGGTCTCTAGAAGGTTCCCAGGGGTCTTACAATGAACCTAGAAGGCTCTAAGTGGGTCCCATGGGGCTCTAGATGGTTTCTCGTGGTCCTAGAAGGGTCCTAGAAGGCCCTAAAGGGGTCCCAGGGGGCTCTAGATTGTTTCTCGAGGTCCTAGAAGTGTCCTAGAAGGCCGTAAGTGCGTCCCAGGGGGCTCTAGAGGGTTCCTGGTGGTCCTAGAAGGATTCTAGAAGGCCCTAAGTGGTTCTCAGAGGGCTCTAGAGGGTTCCTCGTGGTCCTAGAAGGGTCTTAGAAGGCCGTAAAGGGGTCCCAGGGGGCTCTAGAGGTCTTTAGTATGGATCTGGGGGGCTCTAGAAGGGTCTGGGCGCTTTTAGAATGGATGTGAGAAGCTCTAGAAGGGTTCAGGGTCTTTTTGAATCTCCCTGGGGGGCTCTAGAAGGGTCTGGGGGCTTTTAGAATTGTCCAGATGGGCTCTAGAAGGGTCTAGGGTCCTTTAGAATGGGTCTGGGGTGCTCTAGAAGGGTCTGGGGTCTTTTAAAATGGACGTGAGAAGATCTAGATGGGTCCAGGGGCCTTTAGAATGTCGCTGAGGGCCTCTAGAAGGGTCTGGGGTCCTCTAGAAGGGACGTGAGATGCTCTAGAAGGGTCCAGGGTCCTTTAGAAGGTCTCTGGCGTCTCTAGAAGGGTCTGGAGGCTTCTAGAAGGGATGTGAGAAGCTCTAGAAGGGTCCAGGGGCCTTTAGAACGTCTCTGGGGGACTCTAGAAGGGTCTGGGGGCCTTTAGAAAGGACGTGAGAATCTCTAGAAGGGTCCAGGGGCCTTTAGAACGTCTCTGGGGGGCTCTAGTGGGATCTGGGGTCTTTTAGAAGGACTCTGGGGCCCTCTAGAAGGGTCTAGGGTCCATTAGAAGTGGTCTGGGAGGATTTAGAAGGGTCTAGATGCCTTTAGAACGTCTCTGGGGGGTCTAGAAGGGTCTGGGGTCTTTTAGAAGCGACGTGAGAAGCTCTAGAAGGGTCCAGGGTCCTTTAGAAGGTCTCTGGGAGGCTCTAGAAGGGTCTGGGGGCATTTAGAAGGGATGTGAGTGGCTGTAGAAGGGTCTGGGTGCCTTTAGAAGGTCTCTGGGGGGCTCTAGAAAGGTCTGGGTTCTTTTAGAAGGGACGTGAGAAGCTCTAGAAGGGTCCAAGGACCTTTAAAATAGTTCTGGGGGCTCTAGAGGAGTCTGGAGGCTGTTAGAATGGTCCAGATGGGCTCTAGAATGGCCTGGTCGCTTTTAGAAGGTCTCTGGGGGGCTCTCGAAGGGTCTGGGGTCTTTTAGAAGGGACGTGAGAAGCTCTAGAAGGGTCCAGGGGCCTTTAGAAGGGCTCTGGGGAGTCTGGAATGGTCTGGGGGCCTTTAGAATGGTCCAGAAGGGCTCTAGAATGGTCTTGGCACTTTTAGAAGGGCCCCGGTGGGTGCTAGAATGGTCTGGGGTCTTTTAGAATGGACGTCAGGTGCTCTAGAAGGGTCTGGGGGCTTTTAGAAGGGTCCAGTGGAGCTCTAGGAGGGTCTGGGGGCCTTTAGAAGGGCTCTGGCGGTCTTTAGAGACATCTGGGGGCCTTTAGAAGGACTCTGGGGGCCTCTAGAAGGGTCTAGAAGCCTTTAGATTTGTCTAGAGGGGCTCTAGAAGGACTAATCCCCTAACCCTAACACTTAACCCTAACCCCCTATCCCTAACCCTGACCCAAACAGGATAACCATAACCCTAATCCCTATCCCCCTAACCCTAATCCCTTACACCCTAACCCTAACCCCGTAACCCTAAGCACATAACACTAAACCCTAACCCTAACCCTAACCCCTAAACCTAACCCTCACCCTAAACCCTAACCATAACTCTAACCCTAACCATAACCCAACTCTGACCCTAACCCTAACCATAAACCCTAACCCCTAACCCTAACCCTAACCCTAACCCCTAACCCTAACCATAACCCTAAACCCTAACCATAACCCTAACCCTAACCCAACTCTGACCCTAACCCTAACCATAAACCCAAACCCCTAACCCTAACCCTAATGACCCTAAACTCTAACCCTCACCCTAACCTCTAACCATAACCATAACCCTAACAATAACCCTAACCCTTATGACCCTAACCCTAACCTTAACCCTAATCTAACCCTAACCTAACCCTAACCCTAACCCCTAAGCCTAACGCTAACCCTAACCCCGAACCCTAACCCTAAACCCTAACCCTAAACCCTAACCCTAACCCTTACCCCTAACACTAAACCTAACCCTAAACCTAACCCTAACCCTAACCCTAACCCTAATAACCCTAACCCTAACCCTAACCCTAATGACCTTAACCCTAACCCTAAACCTAACCCCTAACCCTAACCCTAAACCTAACCCCTAACCCCTAACCCCTAACCCTAATGACCCTATACACTAACCCTAACCCTAACCCTAAACCCTAACCCTAAACCCTAACCCTAACCCCTAACCCCTAACCCTAACCCCTAACTCTAACCCCTAACCCCTAACCCTAACCCTAACCCTAATAACCCTAACCCTAACCCTAACCCTATACCCCTATCCATAACCCCTAACCCTAACCCATATCCTAACCCTAACCCTAATGACCCTAACCCTAACACTAACCCCTAACTTCTAGAGCTTCTCACATCCCTTCTAAAAGCCCCTGGACCCTTCTAGAGCCCCCTGGGTCCCTTCTAAAAGGGCCAAGACCCTTCTAGAGCCCATCTGGACCATTCTAAAGGCCCCCAGATCCCTCTGGACCCCTCAGAGACCTTCTAAAGGCACCTGGACCCTTCAAGAGCTTCTCACGCCCATTCTAAAGGAACCCAGACCCTTCTAGAGCCCCCCAGAGAGCTTCAAAAAGACCCTGAACACTTCTCGAGCTTCTTACATCCCTTCTAAAAGCCCCCAGACCCTTCTAGAGCCCCCCAGATCCAATCTAAAGATATCTAGAGCCCCCTGGGACCCCTTTACGGCCTTCTAAGACCCTTCTAGGACCACGAGGAGCCATCTAGAGCCCCCTGGGACCCCTTAAGGCCTTCTAGGACCCATCTAGGACCACGAGAATCCCTCTAGAGCCCCCTGGGACCTCTTTAGGGCCTTCTTGGACCCTTCTAGGGCCCCCCAGGGACCCTCTAGAACCCACTGGGACCCACTTAGGGCCTTCTAGGACCCTTCTAGGACCACGAGAAACCCTCTAGAGCCCCCTGGGACTCCCGTAGGGCCTTCTAGGATCATTGTAAGCCCCCAGGGAGCCCTCTAGAGCACACTGGGACCCTTCTAGGGCTTTCTTGGACCCTTTTAGAATCACCAGGAACCCTCCAGAGTCCCCTGGGACCCATCTAGGGCTTTCTAGGACCCTTCTAGGACCACGAGGAACCATCTAGAGCCCCCTGGGACCATTTTAGGGCCTTCTAGGACCCTTCTAGGACCACGAGAAACCATCTATAGCTCTCTGGGACCCCTTTAGGGCGTTCTAGGACTCTTCTAGGGCCCCCAGGGACCCTCTAGAGCCCCCTGGGACCCACTTAGGGCCTTCTAAGACCCTTCTAGGACCACCAGGAGACCTCTATAGCCCTCTGGGACACCTTTTTGCACATTCTAGGACACTTCTAGTGCCCCCAGAGACCCTCTAGAGCTCCCTGGGAGTCTTTAGGGCCTACTAGGGCCCTTCTAGGATCACCAGGAACCCTCTAGAGCCCTCTGGGACCCACTTAGGGCCTTCTAAGACCCTTCTAGGACCACGAGGAACCCTCTAGAGCCCTCTGGGACCCTTCTAGAGCTTTCTAGGACCCTTTTAGAATCACCAGGAACCCTCTAGAGCACCCTGGGACCCTTCTAGGGCTTTCTTGGACACTTTTAGAGTCACCAGGAACCCTCTAGAGCCCCCTGGGACCCCTCTAGGACCACGAGAAACCATCTATAGCTCCCTGGGACCCACTTAGTGCCTTCTAGGACGCTTCTAGGGACACCAGAGACCCTCTAGAGCCCCCTGGGACCCCTTTAGGGCCTTCTAGGACAATTCTAGGGCCGCCAGGTTCCGTCTAGAGCCCCCTGGGACCCCTTTAGGGCCTTCTAGGGCCATTCTAGTGCCAGCACGGACCCTCTAGAGCCACCTGGGACTCACTTAGTGCCTTCTAGGACTCTTCTAGTACCCCCAGGGACCCTCTAGAGCCCCCTGGGACCCTTTTAGGGCCTTCTAGGACCGTCCTAGGACCCACGGGTACACTCTAGAGCCCTCTGGGACCCTTCTAGGGCTTTCTTGGACCCTTTTAGAATCACCAGGAACCCTCCAGAGTCCCCTGGGACCCTTCTAGGGCTTTCTAGGACCCTTCTAGGACCACGAGGAACCCTCTAGAGCCCCCTGGGACCATTTTAGGGCCTTCTAGGACCCTTCTAGGACCACGAGAAACCATCTATAGCTCTCTGGGACCCCTTTAGGGCGTTCTAGGACTCTTCTAGGGTCCCCAGAGACCGTCTAGAGCCCCCTGGGATGCCTTAGAGCCTTCGAGGACCCTTCTAGGACCACGAGGAACCCTCTAGAGCCCCCTGGGACCCCCTTAGGGCATTCTAGGACCCTTCTAGGGCCCCCAGGGACCCTCTAGAGCCCTCTGGGACACCTTTTTGCACATTCTAGGACACTTCTAGTGCCCCCAGAGACCCTCTAGAGCTCCCTGGGAGTCTTTAGGGCCTACTAGGGCCCTTCTAGGATCACCAGGAACCCTCTAGAGCCCTCTGGGACCCACTTAGGGCCTTCTAAGACCCTTCTAGGACCACGAGGAACCCTCTAGAGCCCTCTGGGACCCTTCTAGAGCTTTCTAGGGCCCTTTTAGAATCACCAGGAACCCTCTAGAGCACCCTGGGACCCTTCTAGGGCTTTCTTGGACACTTTTAGAGTCACCAGGAACCCTCTAGAGCCCCCTGGGACCCCTCTAGGACCACGAGAAACCATCTATAGCTCCCTGGGACCCACTTAGTGCCTTCTAGGACGCTTCTAGGGACACCAGAGACCCTCTAGAGCCCCCTGGGATGCCTTAGAGCCTCCTAGGACACTTCTAGGACAACGAGGAACCCTATAGAGACATCTGGGACACACTTAGGGCCTTCTAGGACCCTTCTAGGACCACAAGGAACCCTCTAGAGCCCCCTGGGACCCCTTTAGGGCCTTCTAGGACCCTTCTATGACCACGAGGAACCCTCTAGAGCCACCTAGGACCCCCTTAGGGCCTTCTAGAACCCTTCTTGGACCCCCAGGGACCCTCTAGAGCCCACTGGCCCCCCTTAGGGCCTTCTAGGACCCTTCTAGGACCACGAGAAACAATCTAGAGCCCCCTGGGACCCCCTTAGGGCCAACTAGGACCAGTGTAAGACCCTGGGGAACCCTCTAGAGCCCCCTGGGTCCCCTTTAGGGCCTTCTAGGACCCTTCTAGGGACCCCAGGGACCCTCTAGAGCCCACTGGGACTGCCTTAGGGCCTACTAGGACCCTTCTAGGACTATGAGGAACCCTCTAGAGCCCCCTGGGACACACTTAGGGCTATCTAGGACCCTTCTAGGACCCACGGGAACCATCTAGAGCCCCGTGGGACCCCCTTCGGGCCTTCTAGGACACTTCTAGGTCCTCCAGGGACCCTCTAGAGCCCCCTGGGACCGCTTAGAGCCTTCTAGGACCCTTCTAGGACCTGCGGGTACCCTCTAGAGCCCCCTGGGACCCTTCTAGGGCTTTCTAGGACACGTCTAGAGTCACCAGGAACCCTCTAGAGATCCCTTGGACCCCTTAAGGACCTTCTAGGACCCTTCTAGGATCACGAGAAAACTTCCAGAGCCCACTGGGACCTACTTAGGGCCTTCTAGGACCATTTTAAGACCCCGGGGAACCCTGTAGAGCCCCCTGGGACCCCTTTAGGGCCTTCTAAGACCATTTTAAGATATCGGGTAACCCTCTAGAGCCCCCTGGGACCCCCTTAGGGCCTTCTAGGACCATGGTAAGACCCCGGGGAACCCTCCAGAGCACCCGTTGACCTCTTTAGTGCCTTCTAGTACCCTTCTAGGGCCCCCAGGGACCTTCTAGAGCCCCCTGGTTACACTTTGAGCCTTCTAGAACCCTTCTAGGAGCCCCAGGAACCCTCTAGAGCTTCCTGAGACCCCCTTAGGGCCTTCTAGGACCCTTCTAGGACCACGAGGAACCCTCTAGAGCCCTCTGGGACCCCCTTAGGGCCTTCTAGGGCCCTTCTAGTGCCAGCAGGGACCCTCTAGAGCCCCCTGGGACCCACTTAGGGCCTTCTAGGACCATTTTAAGACTCTCTGGAACCATCTAGAGCCCCCTGGGAAACCTTAGAGCATTCTAGGACCCTTCTAGGACCCCAGGAATATTCTAGAACCCCCTGGGACCACCTTAGGGCCTTCTAGTACCGTTCTAGGACCACCAGGAACCCTCTAGAGCCCCCTGTCACCCCCTTAGGGCCTTCTAGGACCCTTCTCGGACCATCAGGAACCCTCTAGAGCCCCTGTGACACTCTTAGGGCCTTCTAGGACTCTTCTAGGACCACGAGGAAACCATCTAGAGCCCCCTGGGTCCCGCTTAGGGCCTTCTAGGACCATGGTAAGACCTCGGGGAACCCACTAGAGCACCCTGGGTCCTCTTTAGAGCCTTCTAGGACCCTTCTAGGACCACCAGGAACCCTCTAGAGCCCCCTGGGACCCACTTAGGGCCATCGAGGGGTCTTCTAGGACCACGAGTAACCATCTAGAGACCCGTGGGATGACTTAAGGGCCTTCTAGGGGTCTTCTAGGGCCACGAGTAACCATCTAGAGACCTGTGGGACCATTTAAGGGCCTTCTTGGACACTTCTTGGTCCACCAGAGACCCTCTAGAGCCCCCTGGGACCCCTTAGAGCCTTCTAGGTCCATTCTATGAGCCCCAGGAACCCCATAGAGCCCCCTGGGACCCCTTTAGGGCCTTCTAGGACCCTTCTAGGACCACCAGGAGCCCTCTAGAGGCCCCTAGGACCCACTTAGGGCCTTCTAGGACTCTTCTAGTACCCCCAGGGACCCTCTAGAGCCCCCTGGGACCCTTTTAGGGCCTTCTAGGACCCTCCTAGGACCCACGGGTACCCTCTAGAGCCCTCTGGGACCCTTCTAGGGCTTTCTTGGACCCTTTTAGAATCACCAGGAACCCTCCAGAGTCCCCTGGGACCCTTCTAGGGCTTTCTAGGACCCTTCTAGGACCACGAGGAACCCTCTAGAGCCCCCTGGGACCATTTTAGGGCCTTCTAGGACCCTTCTAGGACCACGAGAAACCATCTATAGCTCTCTGGGACCCCTTTAGGGCGTTCTAGGACTCTTCTAGGGTCCCCAGAGACCGTCTAGAGCCCCCTGGGATGCCTTAGAGCCTTCGAGGACCCTTCTAGGACCACGAGGAACCCTCTAGAGCCCCCTGGGACCCCCTTAGGGCATTCTAGGACCCTTCTAGGGCCCCCAGGGACCCTCTAGAGCCCCCTGGGACCCACTTAGGGCTTTCTAAGACCCTTCTAGGACCACCAGGAGCCCTCTATAGCCCTCTGGGACGCCTTTTTGCACATTCTAGGACACTTCTAGTGCCCCCAGAGACCCTCTAGAGCTCCCTGGGAGTCTTTAGGGCCTACTAGGGCCCTTCTAGGATCACCAGGAACCCTCTAGAGCCCTCTGGGACCCACTTAGGGCCTTCTAAGACCCTTCTAGGACCACGAGGAACCCTCTAGAGCCCTCTGGGACCCTTCTAGAGCTTTCTAGGACCCTTTTAGAATCACCAGGAACCCTCTAGAGCACCCTGGGACCCTTCTAGGGCTTTCTTGGACACTTTTAGAGTCACCAGGAACCCTCTAGAGCCCCCTGGGACCCCTCTAGGACCACGAGAAACCATCTATAGCTCCCTGGGACCCACTTAGTGCCTTCTAGGACGCTTCTAGGGACACCAGAGACCCTCTAGAGCCCCCTGGGATGCCTTAGAGCCTCCTAGGACACTTCTAGGACAACGGGGAACCCTATAGAGACATCTGGGACACACTTAGGGCCTTCTAGGACCCTTCTAGGACCACAAGGAACCCTCTAGAGCCCCCTGGGACCCCTTTAGGGCCTTCTAGGACCCTTCTATGACCACGAGGAACCCTCTAGAGCCACCTAGGACCCCCTTAGGGCCTTCTAGAACCCTTCTTGGACCCCCAGGGACCCTCTAGAGCCCACTGGCCCCCCTTAGGGCCTTCTAGGACCCTTCTAGGACCACGAGAAACAATCTAGAGCCCCCTGGGACCCCCTTAGGGCCAACTAGGACCAGTGTAAGACCCTGGGGAACCCTCTAGAGCCCCCTGGGTCCCCTTTAGGGCCTTCTAGAACCCTACTAGGACTATGAGGAACCCTCTAGAGCCCCCTGGGACACACTTAGGGCTATCTAGGACCCTTCTAGGACCCACGGGAACCATCTAGAGCCCCGTGGGACCCCCTTCGGGCCTTCTAGGACACTTCTAGGTCCTCCAGGGACCCTCTAGAGCCCCCTGGGACCGCTTAGAGCCTTCTAGGACCCTTCTAGGACCTGCGGGTACCCTCTAGAGCCCCCTGGGACCCTTCTAGGGCTTTCTAGGACACGTCTAGAGTCACCAGGAACCCTCTAGAGATCCCTTGGACCCCTTAAGGACCTTCTAGGACCCTTCTAGGATCACGAGAAAACTTCCAGAGCCCACTGGGACCTACTTAGGGCCTTCTAGGACCATTTTAAGACCCCGGGGAACCCTGTAGAGCCCCCTGGGACCCCTTTAGGGCCTTCTAAGACCATTTTAAGATATCGGGTAACCCTCTAGAGCCCCCTGGGACCCCCTTAGGGCCTTCTAGGACCATGGTAAGACCCCGGGGAACCCTCCAGAGCACCCGTTGACCTCTTTAGTGCCTTCTAGTACCCTTCTAGGGTCCCCAGGGACCTTCTAGAGCCCCCTGGTTACACTTTGAGCCTTCTAGAACCCTTCTAGGAGCCCCAGGAACCCTCTAGAGCTTCCTGAGACCCCCTTAGGGCCTTCTAGGACCCTTCTAGGACCACGAGGAACCCTCTAGAGCCCTCTGGGACCCCCTTAGGGCCTTCTAGGGCCCTTCTAGTGCCAGCAGGGACCCTCTAGAGCCCCCTGGGACCCACTTAGGGCCTTCTAGGACCATTTTAAGACTCTCTGGAACCATCTAGAGCCCCCTGGGAAACCTTAGAGCATTCTAGGACCCTTCTAGGACCCCAGGAATATTCTAGAACCCCCTGGGACCACCTTAGGGCCTTCTAGTACCGTTCTAGGACCACCAGGAACCCTCTAGAGCCCCCTGTGACCCCCTTAGGGCCTTCTAGGACCCTTCTCGGACCATCAGGAACCCTCTAGAGCCCCTGTGACACTCTTAGGGCCTTCTAGGACTCTTCTAGGACCACGAGGAAACCATCTAGAGCCCCCTGGGTCCCGCTTAGGGCCTTCTAGGACCATGGTAAGACCTCGGGGAACCCACTAGAGCACCCTGGGTCCTCTTTAGAGCCTTCTAGGACCCTTCTAGGACCACCAGGAACCCTCTAGAGCCCCCTGGGACCCACTTAGGGCCATCGAGGGGTCTTCTAGGACCACGAGTAACCATCTAGAGACCCGTGGGATGACTTAAGGGCCTTCTAGGGGTCTTCTAGGGCCACGAGTAACCATCTAGAGACCTGTGGGACCATTTAAGGGCCTTCTTGGACACTTCTTGGTCCACCAGAGACCCTCTAGAGCCCCCTGGGACCCCTTAGAGCCTTCTAGGTCCATTCTATGAGCCCCAGGAACCCCATAGAGCCCCCTGGGACCCCTTTAGGGCCTTCTAGGACCCTTCTAGGACCACCAGGAGCCCTCTAGAGCCCCCTAGGACCCACTTAGGGCCTTCTAGGACTCTTCTAGTACCCCCAGGGACCCTCTAGAGCCCCCTGGGACCCTTTTAGGGCCTTCTAGGACCCTCCTAGGACCCACGGGTACCCTCTAGAGCCCTCTGGGACCCTTCTAGGGCTTTCTTGGACCCTTTTAGAATCACCAGGAACCCTCCAGAGTCCCCTGGGACCCTTCTAGGGCTTTCTAGGACCCTTCTAGGACCACGAGGAACCCTCTAGAGCCCCCTGGGACCATTTTAGGGCCTTCTAGGACCCTTCTAGGACCACGAGAAACCATCTATAGCTCTCTGGGACCCCTTTAGGGCGTTCTAGGACTCTTCTAGGGTCCCCAGAGACCGTCTAGAGCCCCCTGGGATGCCTTAGAGCCTTCGAGGACCCTTCTAGGACCACGAGGGACCCTCTAGAGCCCCCTGGGACCCACTTAGGGCTTTCTAAGACCCTTCTAGGACCACCAGGAGCCCTCTATAGCCCTCTGGGACACATTTTTGCACATTCTAGGACACTTCTAGTGCCCCCAGAGACCCTCTAGAGCTCCCTGGGAGTCTTTAGGGCCTACTAGGGCCCTTCTGGGATCACCAGGAACCCTCTAGAGCCCTCTGGGACCCACTTAGGGCCTTCTAAGACCCTTCTAGGACCACGAGGAACCCTCTAGAGCCCTCTGGGACCCTTCTAGAGCTTTCTAGGACCCTTTTAGAATCACCAGGAACCCTCTAGAGCACCCTGGGACCCTTCTAGGGCTTTCTTGGACACTTTTAGAGTCACCAGGAACCCTCTAGAGCCCCCTGGGACCCCTCTAGGACCACGAGAAACCATCTATAGCTCCCTGGGACCCACTTAGTGCCTTCTAGGACGCTTCTAGGGACACCAGAGACCCTCTAGAGCCCCCTGGGATGCCTTAGATCCTCCTAGGACACTTCTAGGACAACGAGGAACCCTATAGAGACATCTGGGACACACTTAGGGCCTTCTAGGACCCTTCTAGGACCACAAGGAACCCTCTAGAGCCCCCTGGGACCCCTTTAGGGCCTTCTAGGACCCTTCTATGACCACGAGGAACCCTCTAGAGCCACCTAGGACCCCCTTAGGGCCTTCTAGAACCCTTCTTGGACCCCCAGGGACCCTCTAGAGCCCACTGGCCCCCCTTAGGGCCTTCTAGGACCCTTCTAGGACCACGAGAAACAATCTAGAGCCCCCTGGGACCCCCTTAGGGCCAACTAGGACCAGTGTAAGACCCTGGGGAACCCTCTAGAGCCCCCTGGGTCCCCTTTAGGGCCTTCTAGGACCCTTCTAGGGACCCCAGGGACCCTCTAGAGCCCACTGGGACTGCCTTAGGGCCTACTAGGACCCTTCTAGGACTATGAGGAACCCTCTAGAGCCCCCTGGGACACACTTAGGGCTATCTAGGACCCTTCTAGGACCCACGGGAACCATCTAGAGCCCCGTGGGACCCCCTTCGGGCCTTCTAGGACACTTCTAGGTCCTCCAGGGACCCTCTAGAGCCCCCTGGGACCGCTTAGAGCCTTCTAGGACCCTTCTAGGACCTGCGGGTACCCTCTAGAGCCCCCTGGGACCCTTCTAGGGCTTTCTAGGACACGTCTAGAGTCACCAGGAACCCTCTAGAGATCCCTTGGACCCCTTAAGGACCTTCTAGGACCCTTCTAGGATCACGAGAAAACTTCCAGAGCCCACTGGGACCTACTTAGGGCCTTCTAGGACCATTTTAAGACCCCGGGGAACCCTGTAGAGCCCCCTGGGACCCCTTTAGGGCCTTCTAAGACCATTTTAAGATATCGGGTAACCCTCTAGAGCCCCCTGGGACCCCCTTAGGGCCTTCTAGGACCATGGTAAGACCCCGGGGAACCCTCCAGAGCACCCTGGGTCCTCTTTAGTGCCTTCTAGTACCCTTCTAGGGCCCCCAGGGACCTTCTAGAGCCCCCTGGTTACACTTTGAGCCTTCTAGAACCCTTCTAGGAGCCCCAGGAACCCTCTAGAGCTTCCTGAGACCCCCTTAGGGCCTTCTAGGACCCTTCTAGGACCACGAGGAACCCTCTAGAGCCCTCTGGGACCCCCTTAGGGCCTTCTAGGGCCCTTCTAGTGCCAGCAGGGACCCTCTAGAGCCCCCTGGGACCCACTTAGGGCCTTCTAGGACCATTTTAAGACTCTCTGGAACCATCTAGAGCCCCCTGGGAAACCTTAGAGCATTCTAGGACCCTTCTAGGACCCCAGGAATATTCTAGAACCCCCTGGGACCACCTTAGGGCCTTCTAGTACCGTTCTAGGACCACCAGGAACCCTCTAGAGCCCCCTGTGACCCCCTTAGGGCCTTCTAGGACCCTTCTCGGACCATCAGGAACCCTCTAGAGCCCCTGTGACACTCTTAGGGCCTTCTAGGACTCTTCTAGGACCACGAGGAAACCATCTAGAGCCCCCTGGGTCCCGCTTAGGGCCTTCTAGGACCATGGTAAGACCTCGGGGAACCCACTAGAGCACCCTGGGTCCTCTTTAGAGCCTTCTAGGACCCTTCTAGGACCACCAGGAACCCTCTAGAGCCCCCTGGGACCCACTTAGGGCCATCGAGGGGTCTTCTAGGACCACGAGTAACCATCTAGAGACCCGTGGGATGACTTAAGGGCCTTCTAGGGGTCTTCTAGGGCCACGAGTAACCATCTAGAGACCTGTGGGACCATTTAAGGGCCTTCTTGGACACTTCTTGGTCCACCAGAGACCCTCTAGAGCCCCCTGGGACCCCTTAGAGCCTTCTAGGTCCATTCTATGAGCCCCAGGAACCCCATAGAGCCCCCTGGGACCCCTTTAGGACCTTCTAGGACCCTTCTAGGACCACCAGGAGCCCTCTAGAGCCCCCTAGGACCCACTTAGGGCCTTCTAGGACTCTTCTAGTACCCCCAGGGACCCTCTAGAGCCCCCTGGGACCCTTTTAGGGCCTTCTAGGACCCTCCTAGGACCCACGGGTACCCTCTAGAGCCCTCTGGGACCCTTCTAGGGCTTTCTTGGACCCTTTTAGAATCACCAGGAACCCTCCAGAGTCCCCTGGGACCCTTCTAGGGCTTTCTAGGACCCTTCTAGGACCACGAGGAACCCTCTAGAGCCCCCTGGGACCATTTTAGGGCCTTCTAGGACCCTTCTAGGACCACGAGAAACCATCTATAGCTCTCTGGGACCCCTTTAGGGCGTTCTAGGACTCTTCTAGGGTCCCCAGAGACCGTCTAGAGCCCCCTGGGATGCCTTAGAGCCTTCGAGGACCCTTCTAGGACCACGAGGAACCCTCTAGAGCCCCCTGGGACCCCCTTAGGGCATTCTAGGACCCTTCTAGGGCCCCCAGGGACCCTCTAGAGCCCCCTGGGACCCACTTAGGGCCTTCTAAGACCCTTCTAGGACCACCAGGAGCCCTCTATAGCCCTCTGGGACGCCTTTTTGCACATTCTAGGACACTTCTAGTGCCCCCAGAGACCCTCTAGAGCTCCCTGGGAGTCTTTAGGGCCTACTAGGACCCTTCTAGGATCACCAGGAACCCTCTAGAGCCCTCTGGGACCCACTTAGGGCCTTCTAAGACCCTTCTAGGACCACGAGGAACCCTCTAGAGCCCTCTGGGACCCTTCTAGAGCTTTCTAGGACCCTTTTAGAATCACCAGGAACCCTCTAGAGCACCCTGGGACCCTTCTAGGGCTTTCTTGGACACTTTTAGAGTCACCAGGAACCCTCTAGAGCCCCCTGGGACCCCTCTAGGACCACGAGAAACCATCTATAGCTCCCTGGGACCCACTTAGTGCCTTCTAGGACGCTTCTAGGGACACCAGAGACCCTCTAGAGCCCCCTGGGATGCCTTAGAGCCTCCTAGGACACTTCTAGGACAACGGGGAACCCTATAGAGACATCTGGGACACACTTAGGGCCTTCTAGGACCCTTCTAGGACCACAAGGAACCCTCTAGAGCCCCCTGGGACCCCTTTAGGGCCTTCTAGGACCCTTCTATGACCACGAGGAACCCTCTAGAGCCACCTAGGACCCCCTTAGGGCCTTCTAGAACCCTTCTTGGACCCCCAGGGACCCTCTAGAGCCCACTGGCCCCCCTTAGGGCCTTCTAGGACCCTTCTAGGACCACGAGAAACAATCTAGAGCCCCCTGGGACCCCCTTAGGGCCAACTAGGACCAGTGTAAGACCCTGGGGAACCCTCTAGAGCCCCCTGGGTCCCCTTTAGGGCCTTCTAGGACCCTACTAGGACTATGAGGAACCCTCTAGAGCCCCCTGGGACACACTTAGGGCTATCTAGGACCCTTCTAGGACCCACGGGAACCATCTAGAGCCCCGTGGGACCCCCTTCGGGCCTTCTAGGACACTTCTAGGTCCTCCAGGGACCCTCTAGAGCCCCCTGGGACCGCTTAGAGCCTTCTAGGACCCTTCTAGGACCTGCGGGTACCCTCTAGAGCCCCCTGGGACCCTTCTAGGGCTTTCTAGGACACGTCTAGAGTCACCAGGAACCCTCTAGAGATCCCTTGGACCCCTTAAGGACCTTCTAGGACCCTTCTAGGATCACGAGAAAACTTCCAGAGCCCACTGGGACCTACTTAGGGCCTTCTAGGACCATTTTAAGACCCCGGGGAACCCTGTAGAGCCCCCTGGGACCCCTTTAGGGCCTTCTAAGACCATTTTAAGATATCGGGTAACCCTCTAGAGCCCCCTGGGACCCCCTTAGGGCCTTCTAGGACCATGGTAAGACCCCGGGGAACCCTCCAGAGCACCCTGGGTCCTCTTTAGTGCCTTCTAGTACCCTTCTAGGGCCCCCAGGGACCTTCTAGAGCCCCCTGGTTACACTTTGAGCCTTCTAGAACCCTTCTAGGAGCCCCAGGAACCCTCTAGAGCTTCCTGAGACCCCCTTAGGGCCTTCTAGGACCCTTCTAGGACCACGAGGAACCCTCTAGAGCCCTCTGGGACCCCCTTAGGGCCTTCTAGGGCCCTTCTAGTGCCAGCAGGGACCCTCTAGAGCCCCCTGGGACCCACTTAGGGCCTTCTAGGACCATTTTAAGACTCTCTGGAACCATCTAGAGCCCCCTGGGAAACCTTAGAGCATTCTAGGACCCTTCTAGGACCCCAGGAATATTCTAGAACCCCCTGGGACCACCTTAGGGCCTTCTAGTACCGTTCTAGGACCACCAGGAACCCTCTAGAGCCCCCTGTGACCCCCTTAGGGCCTTCTAGGACCCTTCTCGGACCACCAGGAACCCTCTAGAGCCCCTGTGACACTCTTAGGGCCTTCTAGGACTCTTCTAGGACCACGAGGAAACCATCTAGAGCCCCCTGGGTCCCGCTTAGGGCCTTCTAGGACCATGGTAAGACCTCGGGGAACCCACTAGAGCACCCTGGGTCCTCTTTAGAGCCTTCTAGGACCCTTCTAGGACCACCAGGAACCCTCTAGAGCCCCCTGGGACCCACTTAGGGCCATCTAGGGGTCTTCTAGGGCCACGAGTAACCATCTAGAGACCTGTGGGACCATTTAAGGGCCTTCTTGGGCACTTCTTGGTCCACCAGAGACCCTCTAGAGCCCCCTGGGACCCCTTAGAGCCTTCTAGTTCCATTCTATGAGCCCCAGGAACCCCATAGAGCCCCCTGGGACCCCTTTAGGGCCTTCTAGGACCCTTCTAGGACCACCAGGAGCCCTCTAGAGCCCCCTAGGACCCACTTAGGGCCTTCTAGGACTCTTCTAGTACCCCCAGGGACCCTCTAGAGCCCCCTGGGACCCTTTTAGGGCCTTCTAGGACCCTCCTAGGACCCACGGGTACCCTCTAGAGCCCTCTGGGACCCTTCTAGGGCTTTCTTGGACCCTTTTAGAATCACCAGGAACCCTCCAGAGTCCCCTGGGACCCTTCTAGGGCTTTCTAGGACCCTTCTAGGACCACGAGGAACCCTCTAGAGCCCCCTGGGACCATTTTAGGGCCTTCTAGGACCCTTCTAGGACCACGAGAAACCATCTATAGCTCTCTGGGACCCCTTTAGGGCGTTCTAGGACTCTTCTAGGGTCCCCAGAGACCGTCTAGAGCCCCCTGGGATGCCTTAGAGCCTTCGAGGACCCTTCTAGGACCACGAGGAACCCTCTAGAGCCCCCTGGGACCCCCTTAGGGCATTCTAGGACCCTTCTAGGGCCCCCAGGGACCCTCTAGAGCCCCCTGGGACCCACTTAGGGCCTTCTAAGACCCTTCTAGGACCACCAGGAGCCCTCTATAGCCCTCTGGGACGCCTTTTTGCACATTCTAGGACACTTCTAGTGCCCCCAGAGACCCTCTAGAGCTCCCTGGGAGTCTTTAGGGCCTACTAGGGCCCTTCTAGGATCACCAGGAACCCTCTAGAGCCCTCTGGGACCCACTTAGGGCCTTCTAGGACCCTTCTAGGACCACGAGGAACCCTCTAGAGCCCCCTGGGACCCCCTTAGGGCATTCTAGGACCCTTCTAGGGCCCCCAGGGACCCTCTAGAGCCCCCTGGGACCCCTTAGGGCTTTCTAAGACCCTTCTAGGTCCACCAGGAGCCCTCTATAGCCCTCTGGGACCCTCTTTGCGCCTTCTAGGACCCTTCTAGTGCCCCCAGGGACACTCTAGAGCACCCTGGGACTCCTTAGGGCCTACTAGGACCCTTCTAGGACCACGAGAAACCCTCTAGAGCCCCCTGGGACCTCCTTAGGTCCTTCTAGGACCGTTCTAGGGTCACCAGGAACCCTCTAGAGAACGCTGGGACCCACTTAGGGCCTTCTAGGACCCTTCTAGGACCACGAGGAACTCTCTAGAGCCCCCTGGGACTTGCTTAAGGCCTTCTAGGACTCTTCTAGGACCACGAGAAACCATCTAGAGCCCCCTGGGACCCACTTAGGGCATTCTAGGTTCATTTTAAGACCCTGGGGAACCCTCTAGAGCCTCGTGGTACCACTTAGAGCCTTGTAGGACCCTTCTAGGACCAGAAGGAATCCTCTAGAGCCACCTGGGACCCCCTTAGGGCCTTCTAGGACAATTCTAGCGCCCCCAGGGACCTTCAAGAGCCCCCTGGGACCCCCTTAGGGCTTTCTAGGGCCATGGTAAGACCCTGGGGAACCCTCCAGAGCACCCTGGGTCCTCTTTAGTGCATTCTAGTATCCTTCTAGGGCCCCCAGGGACCCTCTAGAGCCCCCTGGTTACCCTTTCAGCCTTCTAGAACCCTTCTAGGAGCCCCAGGAACCCTCTAGAGCCCGCTGGGACCCCCTTAGGGCCTTCTAGGACCCTTCTAGTGCCCCCAGGGACACTCTAGAGCCCCCTGGGACTCCTTAGGGCCTACTAGGACCCTTCTAGGACCACGAGAAACCCTCTAGAGCCCCCTGGGACCTCCTTAGTTCCTTCTAGGACCGTTCTAGGGTCACCAGGAACCCTCTAGAGCCCTCTGGGACCCACTTAGGGCCTTCTACGACCCTTCTAGGACCACGAGGAACTCTCTAGAGCCCCCTGGGACTTGCTTAAGGCCTTCTAGGACTCTTCTAGGACCACGAGAAACCATCTAGAGCCCCCTGGGACCCACTTAGGGCATTCTAGGTTCATTTTAAGACCCTGGGGAACCCTCTAGAGCCTCGTGGTACCACTTAGAGCCTTGTAGGACCCTTCTAGGACCAGAAGGAACCCTCTAGAGCCCCCTGGGACCCCCTTACGGCCTTCTAGGACAATTCTAGCGCCCCCACGGACCCTCTAGAGCCCCCTGGGACACACTTAGGGCCTTCTAGGACCCTTCTAGGACACAGGGAACCCTCAAGAGCCCCCTGTGACCCCCTTAGGGCTTTCTAGGGCCATGGTAAGACCCTGGGGAACCCTCCAGAGCACCCTGGGTCCTCTTTAGAGCCTTCTAGTACCCTTCTAGAGCCCCCAGGGACCTTCTAGAGCCCCCTGGTTACCCTTTGAGCCTTCTAGAACCCTTCTAGGAGCCCCAGGAACCCTCTAGAGCCCGCTGGGACCCCCTTAGGGCCTTCTAGGACCCTTCTAGGACCACAAGGAACCCTCTAGAGCCCCCTGGGACCCCTTTAGGGCCTTCTAGGACAATTCTAGGGCCGCCAGGGTCCGTCTAGAGCCCCCTGGGACCCCTTTAGGGCCTTCTAAGACCCTTCTAGGACCACCAGGAGCCCTCTAGAGCCCCCTAGGACCCACTTAGGGCCTTCTAGGACTCTTCTAGTACCCCCAGGGAGCCTCTAGAGCCCGCTGGGACCCTTTTAGGGCCTTCTAGGACCCTCCTAGGACCCACGGGTACCCTCTAGAGCCCTCTGGGACCCTTCTAGGCCTTTCTTGGACCCTTTTAGAATCACCAGGAACCCTCCAGAGTCCCCTGGGACCCTTCTAGGGCTTTCTAGGACCCTTCTAGGACCACGAGGAACCCTCTAGAGCCCCCTGGGACCATTTTAGGGCCTTCTAGGACCCTTCTAGGACCACGAGAAACCATCTATAGCTCTCTGGGACCCCTTTAGGGCGTTCTAGGACTCTTCTAGGGTCCCCAGAGACCGTCTAGAGCCCCCTGGGATGCCTTAGAGCCTTTGAGGACCCTTCTAGGACCACGAGGAACCCTCTAGAGCCCCCTGGGACCCCCTTAGGGCATTCTAGGACCCTTCTAGGGCCCCCAGGGACCCTCTAGAGCCCCCTGGGACCCCCTTAGGGCTTTCTAAGACCCTTCTAGGACCACCAGGAGCCCTCTATAGCCCTCTGGGACACATTTTTGCACATTCTAGGACACTTCTAGTGCCCCCAGAGACCCTCTAGAGCTCCCTGGGAGTCTTTAGGGCCTACTAGGGCCCTTCTAGGATCACCAGGAACCCTCTAGAGCCCTCTGGGACCCACTTAGGGCCTTCTAGGACCCTTCTAGGACCACGAGGAACCCTCTAGAGCCCTCTGGGACCCTTCTAGAGCTTTCTAGGACCCTTTTAGAATCACCAGGAACCCTCTAGAGCACCCTGGGACCCTTCTAGGGCTTTCTTGGACACTTTTAGAGTCACCAGGAACCCTCTAGAGCCCCCTGGGACCCCTCTAGGACCACGAGAAACCATCTATAGCTCCCTGGGACCCACTTAGTGCCTTCTAGGACGCTTCTAGGGACACCAGAGACCCTCTAGAGCCCCCTGGGATGCCTTAGAGCCTCCTAGGACACTTCTAGGACAACGAGGAACCCTATAGAGACATCTGGGACACACTTAGGGCCTTCTAGGACCCTTCTAGGACCACAAGGAACCCTCTAGAGCCCCCTGGGACCCCTTTAGGGCCTTCTAGGACCCTTCTATGACCACGAGGAACCCTCTAGAGCCACCTAGGACCCCCTTAGGGCCTTCTAGAACCCTTCTTGGACCCCCAGGGACCCTCTAGAGCCCACTGGCCCCCCTTAAGGCCTTCTAGGACCCTTCTAGGACCACGAGAAACAATCTAGAGCCCCCTGGGACCCCCTTAGGGCCAACTAGGACCAGTGTAAGACCCTGGGGAACCCTCTAGAGCCCCCTGGGTCCCCTTTAGGGCCTTCTAGGACCCTTCTAGGGACCCCAGGGACCCTCTAGAGCCCACTGGGACTGCCTTAGGGCCTACTAGGACCCTTCTAGGACTATGAGGAACCCTCTAGAGCCCCCTGGGACACACTTAGGGCTATCTAGGACCCTTCTAGGACCCACGGGAACCATCTAGAGCCCCGTGGGACCCCCTTCGGGCCTTCTAGGACACTTCTAGGTCCTCCAGGGACCCTCTAGAGCCCCCTGGGACCGCTTAGAGCCTTCTAGGACCCTTCTAGGACCTGCGGGTACCCTCTAGAGCCCCCTGGGACCCTTCTAGGGCTTTCTAGGACACGTCTAGAGTCACCAGGAACCCTCTAGAGATCCCTTGGACCCCTTAAGGACCTTCTAGGACCCTTCTAGGATCACGAGAAAACTTCCAGAGCCCACTGGGACCTACTTAGGGCCTTCTAGGACCATTTTAAGACCCTGGGGAACCCTGTAGAGCCCCCTGGGACCCCTTTAGGGCCTTCTAAGACCATTTTAAGATATCGGGTAACCCTCTAGAGCCCCCTGGGACCCCCTTAGGGCCTTCTAGGACCATGGTAAGACCCCGGGGAACCCTCCAGAGCACCCGTTGACCTCTTTAGTGCCTTCTAGTACCCTTCTAGGGCCCCCAGGGACCTTCTAGAGCCCCCTGGTTACACTTTGAGCCTTCTAGAACCCTTCTAGGAGCCCCAGGAACCCTCTAGAGCTTCCTGAGACCCCCTTAGGGCCTACTAGGACCCTTCTAGGACCACGAGGAACCCTCTAGAGCCCTCTGGGACCCCCTTAGGGCCTTCTAGGGCCCTTCTAGTGCCAGCAGGGACCCTCTAGAGCCCCCTGGGACCCACTTAGGGCCTTCTAGGACCATTTTAAGACTCTCTGGAACCATCTAGAGCCCCCTGGGAAACCTTAGAGCATTCTAGGACCCTTCTAGGACCCCAGGAATATTCTAGAACCCCCTGGGACCACCTTAGGGCCTTCTAGTACCGTTCTAGGACCACCAGGAACCCTCTAGAGCCCCCTGTGACCCCCTTAGGGCCTTCTAGGACCCTTCTCGGACCACCAGGAACCCTCTAGAGCCCCTGTGACACTCTTAGGGCCTTCTAGGACTCTTCTAGGACCACGAGGAAACCATCTAGAGCCCCCTGGGTCCCGCTTAGGGCCTTCTAGGACCATGGTAAGACCTCGGGGAACCCACTAGAGCACCCTGGGTCCTCTTTAGAGCCTTCTAGGACCCTTCTAGGACCACCAGGAACCCTCTAGAGCCCCCTGGGACCCACTTAGGGCCATCTAGGGGTCTTCTAGGACCACGAGTAACCATCTAGAGACCCGTGGGATGACTTAAGGGCCTTCTAGGGGTCTTCTAGGGCCACGAGTAACCATCTAGAGACCTGTGGGACCATTTAAGGGCCTTCTTGGACACTTCTTGGTCCACCAGAGACCCTCTAGAGCCCCCTGGGACCTCTTAGAGCCTTCTAGGTCCATTCTATGAGCCCCAGGAACCCCATAGAGCCCCCTGGGACCCCTTTAGGGCCTTCTAGGACCCTTCTAGGACCACCAGGAGCCCTCTAGAGCCCCCTAGGACCCACTTAGGGCCTTCTAGGACTCTTCTAGTACCCCCAGGGACCCTCTAGAGCCCCCTGGGACCCTTTTAGGGCCTTCTAGGACCCTCCTAGGACCCACGGGTACCCTCTAGAGCCCTCTGGGACCCTTCTAGGGCTTTCTTGGACCCTTTTAGAATCACCAGGAACCCTCCAGAGTCCCCTGGGACCCTTCTAGGGCTTTCTAGGACCCTTCTAGGACCACGAGGAACCCTCTAGAGCCCCCTGGGACCATTTTAGGGCCTTCTAGGACCCTTCTAGGACCACGAGAAACCATCTATAGCTCTCTGGGACCCCTTTAGGGCGTTCTAGGACTCTTCTAGGGTCCCCAGAGACCGTCTAGAGCCCCCTGGGATGCCTTAGAGCCTTCGAGGACCCTTCTAGGACCACGAGGAACCCTCTAGAGCCCCCTGGGACCCCCTTAGGGCATTCTAGGACCCTTCTAGGGCCCCCAGGGACCCTCTAAAGCCCCCTGGGACCCACTTAGGGCCTTCTAAGACCCTTCTAGGACCACCAGGAGCCCTCTATAGCCCTCTGGGACGCCTTTTTGCACATTCTAGGACACTTCTAGTGCCCCCAGAGACCCTCTAGAGTTCCCTGAGAGTCTTTAGGGACTACTAGGGCCCTTCTAGGATCACCAGGAACCCTCTAGAGCCCTCTGGGACCCACTTAGGGCCTTCTAGGACCCTTCTAGGACCAGGAGGAACCCTCTAGAGCCGCCTGGGACCCCCTTAGGGCATTCTAGGACCCTTCTAGGGCCCCCAGGGACCCTCTAGAGCCCCCTGGGACCCCTTAGGGCTTTCTAAGACCCTTCTAGGTCCACCAGGAGCCCTCTATAGCCCTCTGAGACCCTCTTTGCGCCTTCTAGGACCCTTCTAGTGCCCCCAGGGACACTCTAGAGCCCCCTGGGACTCCTTAGGGCCTACTAGGACCCTTCTAGGACCACGAGAAACCCTCTAGAGCCCCCTGGGACCTCCTTAGGTCCTTCTAGGACCGTTCTAGGGTCACCAGGAACCCTCTAGAGAACGCTGGGACCCACTTAGGGCCTTCTAGGACCCTTCTAGGACCACGAGGAACTCTCTAGAGCCCCCTGGGTCTTGCTTAAGGCCTTCTAGGACTCTTCTAGGACCACGAGAAACCATCTAGAGCCCCCTGGGACCCACTTAGGGCATTCTAGGTTCATTTTAAGACCCTGGGGAACCCTCTAGAGCCTCGTGGTACCACTTAGAGCCTTGTAGGACCCTTCTAGGACCAGAAGGAATCCTCTAGAGCCACCTGGGACCCCCTTAGGGCCTTCTAGGACAATTCTAGCGCCCCCAGGGACCTTCAGGAGCCCCCTGGGACCCCCTTAGGGCTTTCTAGGGCCATGGTAAGACCCTGGGGAACCCTCCAGAGCACCCTGGGTCCTCTTTAGTGCCTTCTAGTATCCTTCTAGGGCCCCCAGGGACCTTCTAGAGCCCCCTGGTTACCCTTTGAGCCTTCTAGAACCATTCTAGGAGCCCCAGGAACCCTCTAGAGCCCGCTGGGACCCTCTTTGCGCCTTCTAGGACCCTTCTAGTGCCCCCAGGGACACTCTAGAGTCCCCTGGGACTCCTTAGGGCCTACTAGGACCCTTCTAGGACCACGAGAAACCCTCTAGAGCCCCCTGGGACCTCCTTAAGTCCTTCTAGGACCGTTCTAGGGTCACCAGGAACCCTCTAGAGCCCTCTGGGACCCACTTAGGGCCTTCTAGGACCCTTCTAGGACCACGAGGAACTCTCTAGAGCCCCCTGAGACTTGCTTAAGGCCTTCTAGGACTCTTCTAGGACCACGAGAAACCATCTAGAGCCCCCTGGGACCCACTTAGGGCATTCTAGGTTCATTTTAAGACCCTGGGGAACCCTCTAGAGCCTCGTGGTACCACTTAGAGCCTTGTAGGACCCTTCTAGTACCAGAAGGAACCCTCTAGAGCCCCCTGGGACCCCCTTAGGGCATTCTAGGACAATTCTAGCGCCCCCAGGGACCCTCTAGAGCCCCCTGGGACACACTTAGGGCCTTCTAGGACCCTTCTAGGACACAAGGAACCCTCAAGAGCCCCCTGGGACCCCCTTAGGGCTTTCTAGGGCCATGGTAAGACCCTGGGGAACCCTCCAGAGCACCCTGGGTCCTCTTTAGTGCCTTCTAGTATCCTTCTAGGGCCCCCAGGGACCTTCTAGAGCCCCCTGGTTACTCTTTGAGCTTTCTAGAACCCTTCTAGGAGCCCCAGGAACCCTCTAGAGCCCGCTGGGAACCCCTTAGGGCCTTCTAGGACCCTTCTAGGACCACAAGGAACCCTCTAGAGACCCCTGGGACCACTTTAGGGCCTTCTAGGACAACTCTAGGGCCGCCAGGGTCCGTCTAGAGCCCACTGGGACCCCTTTAGGGCCTTCTAGGGCCCTTCTAGTGCCAGCAGGGACCCTCTAGAGCCCCCTGGGACCCTTTTAGGGCCTTCTAGGACCGTCCTAGGACCCACGGGTACACTCTAGAGCCCTCTGGGACCCACTTAGGGCTTCCTTGGACCCTTTTAGAATCACCAGGAACCCTCCAGAGTCCCCTGGGACCTCCTTAGGGCATTCTAGCACCCTTCTAAGGCCCCCAGGGACCATCTAGAGCCCCCTGGCACCCCCTTAGGACTTTCTAAGACCCTTCTAGGACCACCAGGACCCCTCTATAGCCCTCTGGGACCCTCTTTGCGCCTTCTAGGACCCTTCTAGTGCCCCCAGGGACACTCTAGAGCCCCCTGGGACTCCTTAGGGCCTACTAGGACCCTTCTAGGACCACGAGAAACCCTCTAGAGCCCCCTGGGACCTCCTTAGGTCCTTCTAGGACCGTTCTAGGGTCACCAGGAACCCTCTAGAGCCCTCTGGGACCCACTTAGGGCCTTCTAGGACCCTTCTAGGACCACGAGGAACTCTCTAGAGCCCCCTGGGACTTGCTTAAGGCCTTCTAGGACTCTTCTAGGACCACGAGAAACCATCTAGAGCCCCCTGGGACCCACTTAGGGCATTCTAGGTTCATTTTAAGACCCTGGGGAACCCTCTAGAGCCTCGTGGTACCACTTAGAGCCTTGTAGGACCCTTCTAGGACCAGAAGGAACCCTCTAGAGCCCCCTGGGACCCCCTTAGGGCCTTCTAGGACTCTTCTAGTACCCCCAGGGACCCTCTAGAGCCCCCTGGGACCCTTTTAGGGCCTTCTAGGACCCTCCTAGGACCCACGGGTACCCTCTAGAGCCCTCTGGGACCCTTCTAGGGCTTTCTTGGACCCTTTTAGAATCACCAGGAACCCTCCAGAGTCCCCTGGGACCCTTCTAGGGCTTTCTAGGACCCTTCTAGGACCACGAGGAACCCTCTAGAGCCCCCTGGGACCATTTTAGGGCCTTCTAGGACCCTTCTAGGACCACGAGAAACCATCTATAGCTCTCTGGGACCCCTTTAGGGCGTTCTAGGACTCTTCTAGGGTCCCCAGAGACCGTCTAGAGCCCCCTGGGATGCCTTAGAGCCTTCGAGGACCCTTCTAGGACCACGAGGAACCCTCTAGAGCCCCCTGGGACCCCCTTAGGGCATTCTAGGACCCTTCTAGGGCCCCCAGGGACCCTCTAGAGCCCCCTGGGACCCACTTAGGGCCTTCTAAGACCCTTCTAGGACCACCAGGAGCCCTCTATAGTCCACTGGGACACCTTTTTGCACATTCTAGGACACTTCTAGTGCCCCCAGAGACCCTCTAGACCTCCCTGGGAGTCTTTAGGGCCTACTAGGACCCTTCTAGGATCACCAGGAACCCTCTAGAGCCCTCTGGGACCCACTTAGGGCCTTCTAGGACCCTTCTAGGACCACGAGGAAACCTGATAGAGCCCCCTGGGACCCACTTAGGGCCTTCTAGGACCATGGTAAGACCCCGGGGAACACTCTAGAGCACCCTGCGTCCTCTTTAGGGCCTTCTAGTACACTTCTAGGGACTCAGGGACTTTCTAGAGCCCCCTGGTTCCCCTTAGAGCCTTCTAGAACCCTTCTAGGAGCCCCAGGAATCCTCTAGAGCCCGCTGGGACCCCCTTAGGGCCTTCTAGGACCCTTCTAGGACCACAAGGAACCCTCTAGAGCCCCCTGGGACCCCTTTAGGGCCTTCTAGGACAATTCTAGGGCCACCAGGGTCCTTCTAGAACCCCCTGGGACCACTTTAGGGCTTTCTAGGACCATTTTAAGACTCTGGAAATCAATATAGAGCGCCCTGAGACACCTTACAGCATTCTAGGTCCCTTCTAGGACCCCAGGAATCTTCTAGAACCCCCTGGGACCCCCTTAGGGCCTTCTAGGACCCTTTTAGGACCACCAGGAACCCTCTCGACCCCCTGGGACCCCCTTAGGGCCTACTAGGACTTTTGTAAGACCCCAGGGACCCCTCTAGAGTCCCCTGGGAACACTTTAGGGCCTTCTAAGACCCTTCTAGGACCACAAGGAACCTTCTAGAGCCCCCTGGGACACCCTTAGAGCCTTCTAGGACCTTTCTAGTAGCCCCAGAAACCTTTAGAGCCCCCTGGGACTGACTTAGGGCATTCTAGGTGTCTTCTAGGACTCGTAGAACCCTCTCGAGCCCCCTGGAACCCACTTAAGGCCTTCTAGGACCCTTCTAGGAGCACCAGGAACACTCTAGAGCCCCCTAGGACCCACTTAGAGCCTTCTAGAACCCTTCTTGGACCCCCAGGGACCCTCTAGAGCCCACTGGGCCCCACTTAGGGCCTTCTACGACCCTTCTAGAACCATGGGAAACCCTCTGGAGCCCCCTGGGACACACTTAGGGCCTTCCAGGACCCTGCTAGGACCACGAGAAACCCTCTAGAGCCCCCTGGGACTCACTTAGGGCATTCTAGGACAATTTCAATACTCCGGGGAACAATCTAGAGCCCCTTGGGTCCCCTTAGAGCATTCTAGGACCATTCTAGGAGACACAGGAACCCTCTAACACCACCGGGACCCCCATAGGGCCTTCTAGGACCTTTCTAGGACCACGAGGAATCCTCTGGATCTCCCTGGGGTCCCCTTAGGGCCTTCTAGGACCCTTCTAGGACCACAAGGAACACTCTAGAGCCCTCTGTGACACATTTTGTGCCTCCTAGGACACTTTTAGTGCCCCCAGGGACCCTCTAGACCCCCTGTGACCCATTTAGAGCCTTCTAGGACAATTCTAGGGCCCCCAGGGACACTCTAGAGCCCCGTGGGACCCCTTAGAGCATTCTAGGACACTTCTAGGAGCCCCAGAAACCTTCTAGAACCCTCTGGGACCCACTTAGGCCCTTCTAGGACCCTTCTAGGACCACCAGGAACCTTCTAAAGCCCTCTGGGACCCCCTTAAAGCCTTCTAGGACCCTTCTAGTGCTCCCAGGAACCCTCTAGAGCCCCCTGGGACCCCTTTATGGCCTTCTAAGACCCTTCTAGGACCACAAGAAACACTCTAGAGCCCCCAGAGACTCCCTTAGGGCCTTCTAGGACCCTTCTAGGATCACCAGGATCCCTTTAGAGCCTTCTGGGACCCACTTAGGTCCTTCTAGTACCGTTCTAGGACCACGAGGAACTCTCTAGAGCCCCCCTGGGATGCCCTTAGGGCCTTCTAGGACCCTTCTAGGACCACGAGAAACCATCTAGAGCTCCCTGGGAACCACTTACGGCCTTCTAGGATCATTGTAAGACCCTGGGGAACACTCTAGATCTCCCTGGGACCTCTTTAGGCCCTTCTAGGGCCATTCTAGGACCACCAGGGACACTCTAGAGCCCCCTGGGACCTCCTTAGGGCCTGCTAGGTGTCTTCTACGACCACGAGGAACCATCTAGAACCCCCTGGGACCACTTAGGACCATCTAGGACAATTGTATGACCCCGGGGAACCCCCTAGAGTCGTCTGGGACCCCCTTAGGGCCTACTAGGACCATTGTAAGACCCCAGGGAACACTCTAGAGTCCCCTAGGACTCCTTAAGGCCTTCTAGGACCCTTCTAGGACCACGAGAAACCCTCTAGAGCCCCCAGGGACTCCCTTAGGGCCTTCTAGGACCCTTCTAGGATCACCAGGAACCCTTTAGAGCCATCTGGGACCCACTTAGGACCTTCTAGGACCCTTCTAGGACCACGAGAAACCATCTAGAGCCCCCTGGGACTCCTTAGAGCCTTCTAGGACCCTTCTAGGAGTCCCTGAATCCCTCTAGAGCCCCATGGGACCCACTTAGGTCCTTCTAGGACACTTCAAACACCACCAGCATCCCTCTAGAGCCCCCTGGGAAGCATTTAGGGCCTTCTAAGACCCTTCTAGGACCACGAGGAACCCTCTAGAGCCCCCTGGGACCATTTTAGGGCCTTCTAGGTCCCTTCTAGGACCACTAGGAACCATGTAGACCCCCTGGGACCCTTTAGGACCTTCTAGGACCATTGTAAGACCATGGGGATCCCTGTAGAGCCCTCTGGGACCCCGTTAGGACCTTCTAGGACCCTTCTAGGACCACCAGGATCCCTCTAGAGCCCCCTGGAACCACCTTAGGGCCTTCTAAAACCCTTCTAGGACCTTGAGGAACCCTCTAGAGCTCTTTGGGACCCCTATAGAAGGGTCTGGAGGCCTTCAGAAGGGTCTGGATGGGCTCTAGAAAGGTCTGGGGGCCTTCAGAATGGCCCTGGGGGGATCTAGAAGGGTCTGGAGGCCTTCAGAAGGGTCCTGAGTGGCTCTAGAAGGGTCTGGGGGCCTTCAGAAGGGCCCTGGGGGGATCTAGAAGGGTCTGGAGGCCTTCTGAAGGGCCCTGAGTGGCTCTAGAATGGTCTGGGGGCCTTCAGAAGGGCCCTGGGGGGATCTAGAAGGGTCTGGAGACCTTCAGAAGGGTCCTGAGCGGCTCTAGAAGGGTCTGGGGGCCTTCAGAAGGGCCGTGGGTGGGCTCTAGAAGGGTCTGGGGGCCTTCAGAAGGGCCCTGGGTGGGCTCTAGAAGGGTCTGGAGGCCTTCAGAAGGGTCCTGAGGGGCTCTAGAAGGGTCCAACTTGGATCTCAAACGGTCTAGGGCCTTCCGATTGGTCCTGGGGGGCTCTAGAAGGGTCTTGGAACCTTCATAAAGGTCCTGACTGGCTCTAGAAGGGTTCTGAGGGGCTCTAGAAGGGTCTGGGGGCATTCAGAAGGGTCCTGAGGGGCTCTAGAAGGGTCTGGGAGCCTTTAGAAGGGTCCTCGGGGGCTCTAGAAAGTCATAGAAGGGTCTTAGAAGGCCCTAACAGCGTCCCAGGGTGCTCCAGAGGGTTTCCAGAAGTCTTAGAAGAGTCCTACAAGGACCTAAGGAGGTCCCAGGGGGCTCCAGAGGCTTCCTGGTGACTCTAGAAGGGTCCTTGAAAGCCCTAAGTGGGTCCCAGGTGGATCTAGCGGGTACCTGTGGGTTCTAGAAGGTTCCTAGAAGGTCGTAAGGGGGTCTCAGAGGGCTCTAGAGGGTTCCTGGTGGTCCTAGAAGGTTCCTAGAAGGTCCTAAGGGGGTCCCAGAGCGCTCTAGAGGTATCCTCGTGGTCGTAGAAGGTTCCTATAAGGTTCTAAGGGGGTCTCAGGGGGCTCTAGATGGTTCCTCGTGGTCCTAGGAGGGTCCTAGAAAGCCCTAAGCGGGTCCCAGGAGGCTCTAGAGGGTTCCTGGTGACTCTAGAAGGGTCCCAGTAAGCCCTAGAAAGGTCTCAGGGGGCTCTAGAGGGTTCCTGGAGACCCTAGAAGGGTCCCAGAAAGCCCTAGAAGGGTCCCACGGGGCTCTAGAGGGTTCTCGTGGGTCCTAGAAGGGTTCTAGAAGGCCCTAAGGGTGCCCAGAGGACTCCAGAGGATTCTTCGTGGTCCTAGAAGAGCTCTAGAAGGCAGTAAATGGGTCCAAGGTTGCTCTAGAGGGTTCCTCGTGGTCTTAGAAGCGTCCGAGAAGGCCCTAAGGGGTCCCGGGGGGCTCTAGAGGGTCCTTGGGGCACTAGAAGGGTCCTAGAAGGCATTAAGTGGGTCTCAGGTGGCTCTAGGGGTTTCCTCGTTGTCCTAGAAGGGTCCTAGGAGGCCCTAAGTGGGTCCCAGGGGGGCTCTAGAGGGTTCCATGTGTTCCTAGAATAACCCAGAAGGCCCTAAGGAGGTCCCAGATGGCTCTAGATGGTTTCTCGTGGTCCTAGAAGGGTCATAGAAAGCTCTAAGGGGGTCCTAGGGAGCTCTAGAAGGTTCCTCGTGGTGCTAGAATGTTCCTAGAAGGCTCTAAGGGGGTCCCAAAGAGCTCTAGAGGGTTCTTCGTGGTCTTAGAAGCATCTGAGAAGGCCCTAAGGGGGTCCCAGGGGCTCTAGAAGGTCCCTGGGGGCCCTAGAAAGGTCCTAGAAGGCCCTAAGAAGGTCCCAGGGGGCTCTAGAGAGTTCCTCGTGGTCTTAGAAGGGTTCTAGAAGGCCCTATGGGGTCCCAGGGGGCTCTAGAGGGTCCCTGGGACACTAGAAGTGTCCTAGGAGGCCCTAAGTGGGTCTCAGGGTGCTCTAGGGGGTTCCTCGTTGTCCTAGAAGTGTCCTAGGAGGCCCTAAGTGGGTCCCAGGGGGCTCTAGAGGGCTCCTGGTGACTCTAGAAGTCTCCTATAAAGCTCTAGAAGGGTCCCAGGGGGCTCTAGAAGGTACATGGTGACACTAGAAGGGTCCTAGAAAGACCTACAATGGTCCCAGAGGGCTCTAGAGGGTTCCCTTGGGTCCTAGAAGCGTCCTAGAAGGCCCTAAAGGGGTCCCAGGGGGCTCTAGATGGTTCCTCGTGGTCTTAAAAGGGTCTTAGAAGGCCCTAAATGGGTCCCAGAGGGGTCTAGAGGGTTCCTCGTGGTTCTAAAAGGGTCCTATAAGGCTCTAAGGGGGTCCCAGGTGTCTCTAGAGGGTTTCTCGTGGTCCTAGAATGGTCCTAGAATGGTCCTCGAAAACACTAAGGGGGTCCCAGGGGGCTCTACATGGTTTCTCGTGGTCCTAGAAGGCACCTAGAAGGGTCTAAGTGGGTCCCAGGGGGCTCTAGAGGGTTTCTCGTGATCCTTGAAGGGCCCTACACGGTCCTAAAGGGGTCCGAGGGAGTTCTAGAGGGTTCCTGGTTACTCTAGAAGTGTCCTAGAAAGCCCTAGAAGGGTCCAATGGGGCTCTAGAGGGTTCCCTGTGGTCCTTGAAGGGTCCTAGAAGGCCCTAAAATGGTCCCAGGTGGTTCTAGATGGTTTCTGGTACTCCTAGAAGAGTCCTATAAGTATCCATGCAGTCCCAGGGGGCTCTAGAGGGTCCCTGGGGGCCCTAGAAGGGTCCTAGAAGGCCCTAAAGGGGACCCAGGGGGCTCTAGAGTGTTCGCCGGTGACTTACAATGGTCCTAGAAGGCCCTAAGGGGGTACTAGGGGGCTCTAGGTTGTTTCTCATGGTCCTAGAAGGGCCCTAGAAGGCCCTAAAGTGGTTCCAGAGGGCTTTAGGATGTTCCCCGGGGTCTTACCATGGTCCTAGAAGGCCCTAAGTGGGTCCCAGGGGGCTCTAGAGGGTTTCTCATGGTCCTAGAAGGGTCCTAGAAGGCCCTAAACTGGTCCCAGGGGGCTGTAGATTGTTTCTCATGGTCCTAGAAGGGTCCTAGAAGTCCCTAAAGGGGTCCCAGGGGGCTCTAGAGGGTTCCTTGTGGCCCTAGAAGGGTCTTAGAAGGCCCTAAGTGTGCCCAGAGGACTCCAGAGGATTCTTCGTGGTCCTAGAAGAGCTCTAGAAGGCACTAAATGGGTCCAAGGTTGCTCTACAGGGTTCCTCGTGGTCTTAGAAGGGCCCTAGAAGGCTCTAAGGGGTCCCAGTGGGCTCTAGAGGGTCCCTGGGGGTCCTAGAAGGGTCCTAGAAGGCCCTAAGGAGGTCCCAGGGGTCTCTAGAGGGTTTTCCAGGGACTTACAATGATCCTAGAAGGCCCTACGCGGGTCCCAGGTGTCTCTAGAGGGTTTCTCGTGGTCCTAGATGGGTCCTAGAAAGCCCTAAGGGGGTCCCAGGGGGCTCTAGAGGGTTCCTGGTGCCTCTACAAGGGTCTTAGAAAATCCTAGAAATTTCCCAGGGGGTTCTAGATGGTTCCTTGTAGTTCTAGAAGTGTTCTAGAAGGCCTTTAAAGGGTTCCATGGGGCTCTAGTGGGTTCCTCGTGGTCCTAGAATGGTCCTAGAAGGCCCCAAGGGGTTCCCAGGGGGCTCTAGAGGGTTCCTGGGGCTCCTAGAAGGGTCCTAGAAGGCTCTAAGGGGGTCCCAGGGTGCTCTAGAAGGTCCCTGGGGGCACTAGAAGGGTCCTAGAAGGCACTAAATCGGTCCCAAGGGGCTCTAGAGGGTTCCCCGGCATCTTACAATGGTCCTACATGGCCCTAAGTTGTCCCAGGAGGCTCTAGAGGGTTCCATGTGTTCCTAGAATAACCCAGAAGGCCCTAAGGAGGTCCCAGGTGGCTCTAGATGGTTTCTCGTTGTCCTAGAAGGGTCATAGAAGGCTCTAAGGGGGTCCTAGGGAGCTCTAGAGGGTTCCTCGTGGTGCTAAAATGTACCTAGAAGGCTCTAAGGGGGTCCCAGGTGGCTCTAGAGGGTTCTTTGTGGTCTTAGAAGCGTCCGACAAGGCCCTAAGTGGGTCCCAGAGGGCTCTAGAAGGTCCCTGGGGGCCCTAGAAATGTCCTAGAAGGCCCTAAGGAGGTCCCAGGTTCCTCTAGAGAGTTTCTCGTGGTCTTAGAAGGGTTCTAGAAGGCCCTATGGGGTCCCAGGGGGCTCTAGAGGGTCCCTGGGGCACTAGAAGTGTCCTAGAAGGCCCTAAGTTGGTCTCAGGGTGCTCTAGGGGGTTCCTCATGTCCTAGAAGTGTCCTAGGAGGCCCTAAGTGGGTCCCAGGGGGCTCTAGAGGGCTCCTGGTGACTCTAGAAGTCTCCTATAAAGCTCTAGAAGGGTCCCAGAAGGCTCTAGAGTGTTCCTGGTGACACTAGAAGGGTCCTAGAAAGACCTAGAATGGTCCCAGAGGGCTCTAGAGGGTTCCCGTGGGTCCTAGAAGGGTTCTAGAAGGCCCTAAAGGGGTCCCAAGGGGGTCTAGATGGTTCCTCGTGTCCTAAAAGGGTCTTAGAAGGCCCTAAATGGGTCCCAGGGGGCTCTAGAGGGTTCCTCGTGGTTCTAAAAGGGTCCTAGAAGGCCCTAAAGGGGACCCAGGGGGCTCTAGAGCGTCCTTCGTGGTCTTAGAAGCGTCCAAGAATGCCCTAAGGTGGTCCCAGGGGGCTCTAGAAGGTCCCTGGGGGCCCTAGAATGGTCCTAGAAGGCCCTAAAGAGGTCCCAGGTGGGTCTAGAGAGGTCCTAGTGGTCTTAGAAGGGTTCTAGAAGGCCCTAAGGTGTCCCAGGGGGCTCTAGAGGGTCCCTGGGGCACTAGAAGGGTCCTAGAAGGCCCTAAGGGGGTCTCAGGGGGCTCTAGGGGGTTTCTCATTGTCCTAGAAGTGTCCTAGGAGGCCCTAATTGGATCTCAGGGGGCTCTAGATGGCTCCTGGTGACTCTAGAAGTTTCCTATAAAGCTCTAGAAGGGTCCCGGGTGCTCTAGAGGTTTCCTCGTGGTCCTAGAAAGTCCTAAGTGGGTCCCAGGGAGCTCTAGAGGGTCTATGGGGGTGATAGAAGGGTCCTAGAAGGCCCTAAGTGTGTCCCAGGGGGCTCTAGATGGTTTCTCGTGGTCCTAGAAGGGTCTTAGAAGGCCCTAAAGGGGTTCGAGGGGGCTCAAGAGGGTTCCTGTGGTTCCTAGAAGTGCCCTAGAATGGTCTAAGTGGTTCCAGGGGGCTCTAGAGTGTCTCTGGGTGCCCTAGAAGGGTCCTAGAATGCCCTAAAGGGGTCCCAGGGGGATCTAGATTGTTCCCATGGTCTTAAAATTGTGCTAGAATGCCCTAAGTTTGTCCAAGGGGTCTCTAGAAGGTTTCTCGTGGTCCTAGAAGGGTCCTAGAAGGTCCTAACGGGGTCCAAGGGAGCTCTAGAGGGTTCCTGGTGACTCTAGAAGTGTCCTAGAAAACCCTAGAAGGGTCCCAGGGGGCTCTAGAGGGTTCTTTGTGGTCCTAGAAGGGTCCTAGAAGGCCCCAAAGTGGTCCCAAGTGGTTCTAGAGGGTTCCTGGTGCTCCTAGAAGAGTCCTGGAAGGCTCTAAGCGGTCCCAGGAGACTCTAGAGGGTCACTGGAGGACCTAGAAGTGTCCTAGAATGCCCGAAGTGGGTGCCAGGGGGCTCTAGATGGTTACCGTGGGTCCTAGAAGGGTCCTAGAAGGCCCTAAGGGGGTCCCAGGGGGCTCTAGAGAGTTCCTCGAGGTCCTGGAAGGGTTCTACAAAGCCCAAAGGGGTCCTAGTGGGCTCTAGAGGGTTCCTGGTGGTCCTAGAAGTTTCCTAGAATGCCCTAAGGGGGTCTCAGGGGGCTCTAGAGGGTCCCTGGGGGCCCTAGAAGGGTCCTAGAAGGCACTAAAGGGGACCCAGGGGGCCCTAGAGGGTTCTCTGGGGTCTTAAAATGGTCCAAGAAGGCCCTAAGGGGGTAACAGTTGGCTCTAGGTTGTTTCTCGTGGTCCTAGAAGGGTCCTTGAAGGCCCTAAATTGGTCCCAGGGAGCTCTAGAGGGTTCCTGGTGGTCCTAGAAGGGTCCTAGAAGGCACTAAAGGGGTCCCAGGGGTCTCTAGAAGGTTCCCAGGGGTCTTACAATGTTCCTAGAAGGCCCTAAGTGGGACCCAGGGGGTCTAGATGGTTTCTCGTGGTCCTAGAAGGGTCCTAGAAGTCCCTAAAGTGGTCCCAGGGGGCTCTACAGGGTTCCTTGTGGTCCTAGAAGGCCCTAAGGGGGTCCCAGGGGGCTCTAGAGGGTTTCTGGTGGTCCTATAAGGATTCTAGAAGGCCCTAAGTGGTTCCCAGAGGGCACTAGAGGGTTTCTCGTTGTCATAGAAGGGTCCTAGGAGGCCCTAAATGGGGCCCAGGGCGCTCTAGACGGTTCCTCGTGGTCCTAGAAGGATCCTAGAAGGACCTAAGTGGTTCCCAGTGGGCTCTAGATGGTTTCTCGTGGTCTTAGAATGGACCTAGAAGGCCCTAAAGTGGTCCCAGTGGACTCTAGAGGGTTCCTGGGGTTCCTAGAAGGGCCCTAGAAAGGTCTAAGGGGTTCCAGGGGGCTCTAGAGGGTCTCTGGGGGCCCTAGAATAGTCCTAGAAGGCCCTAAAGGGGTCCCAGAGGGCTCTAGAGCGTTCCCCGGGGTCTTACCATGGTCCTAGAAGGCCCTAAGTGGGTCCCAGGGGGCTCTAGAAGGTTTCTCGTGGTCCTAGAAGGGTCCTAGAAAGTCCTAAAGGGGTCCAAGGGAGCTTTAGAGGGTTCCTGGTGAATCTAGAAGTGTCCTAGAAAGCCCTAGAAGGGTCCCAGGGGGCTCTAGAGGTTTCCCTGTGGTCCTAGAAGGGTCCTAGAAGACCCTAAAGTGGTCCCAGGGGGCTCTAGATGGCTCCTGGTGCTCCTAGAAGGGTCCTAGAAGGCTCTAAGCTGTCCCAGGGGACTCTAGAGGGTACCTGGAGGGCCTAGAAGTGTCCTAGAAGGCCCTAAAGGGGTCCCAGGGGGCTCTAGATGGTGCCTGTGGGTCCTAGAAGGGTCTTAGAAGGCCCTAAGGTGGTCCCAGGGGGCTCTAGAGGGTTCCTCGTAGTCCTAGAAGGGTTCTACAAAGCTCTAAGTGGTCCCAGTGGGCTCTAGAGGGTTCCTGGTGGTTTTAGAAAGCTCCCAGGGGTCTTTAGAGGGTCCCTGGGGGCCCTAGAAGTATCCTAGAAGGCACTAAAGGGGACCCAGGGGGCTCTAGAGTGTTCCCCGTGGTCTTACAATCCTCCTAGAAGGCCCTAAGGGGGTACCAGGGGTCTCTAGGTTGTTTCTCGTGGTCCTAGAAGGGTCCTAGAAGGCCCTAAAGTGGTCCCAGGGAGCTCTAGAGGGTTCCTGGTGAACCTAGAAGGGTCCTAGAAGGCACTAAAGGGGTCCCAGGGGTCTCTAGAAGGTTCCTGGTGGTCCTAGAAGGCACTAAAGGGGTCCCAGGGGTCTCTAGAAGGTTCCCAGGGGTCTTACAATGATCCTAGAAGGCTCTAAGTGGGTCCCATGGGGCTCTAGATGGTTTCTCGTGGTCCTAGAAGGGTCCTAGAAGGCCCTAAAGGGGTCCCAGGGGGCTCTAGATTGTTTCTCGAGGTCCTAGAAGCGTCCTAGAAGGCCGTAAGTGCGTCCCAGGGGGCTCTAGAGGGTTCCTGGTGGTCCTAGAAGGATTCTAGAAGGCCCTAAGTGGTTCTCAGAGGGCTCTAGAGGGTTCCTCGTGGTCCTAGAAGGGTCTTAGAAGGCCATAAAGGGGTCCCAGGGTGCTCTAGAGGTCTTTAGTATGGATCTGGGGGGCTCTAGAAGGGTCTGGGCGCTTTTAGAATGGATGTGAGAAGCTCTAGAAGGGTTCAGGGTCTTTTTGAATCTCCCTGGGGGGCTCTAGAAGGGTCTGGGGGCTTTTAGAATTGTCCAGATGGGCTCTAGAAGGGTCTAGGGTCCTTTAGAATGGGTCTGGGGTTCTCTAGAAGATTCTGGGGTCTTTTAAAATGGATGTGAGAAGATCTAGATGGGTCCAGGGGCCTTTAGAATGTCGCTGAGGGCCTCTAGAAGGGTCTGGGGTCCTCTAGAAGGGACGTGAGATGCTCTAGAAGGGTCCAGGGTCCTTAAGAAGGTCTCTGGAGGCTCTAGAAGGGTCTGGAGGCTTCTAGAAGGGATGTGAGAAGCTCTAGAAGGGTCCAGGGGCCTTTAGAACGTCTCTGGGGGGCTCTAGTGGGATCTGGGGTCTTTTAGAAGGACTCTGGGGCCCTCTAGAAGGGTCTAGGGTCCATTAGAATGGGTCTGGGAGGATTTAGAAGGGTCTAGATGCCTTTAGAACGTCTCTGGGGGGTCTAGAAGGGTCTGGGGTCTTTTAGAAGCGACATGAGAAGCTCTAGAAGGGTCCAGGGTCCTTTAGAAGGTCTCTGGGGGGCTCTAGAAGGGTCTGTGGGCATTTAGAAGGGATGTGAGTGGCTGTAGAAGGGTCTGGGCGCCTTTAGAAGGTCTCTGGGGGGCTCTAGAAAGGTCTGGGTTCTTTTAGAAGGGACGTGAGAAGCTCTAGAAGGGTCCAAGGACCTTTAAAATAGTTCTGGGGGCTCTAGAGGAGTCTGGAGGCTGTTAGAATGGTGCAGATGGGCTCTAGAATGGCCTGGTCACTTTTAGAAGGTCTCTGGGGGGCTCTCGAAGGGTCTGGGGTCTTTTAGAAGGGAGGTGAGAAGCTCTAGAAGGGTCCAGGGGCCTTTAGAAGGTCTCTGGGGGGCACTCAAAGGGTCTGGGGGCTTTTAGAAGGGACGTGAGAAGCTCTGGAAGGGTCCAGGGGCCTTTAGAAGGGCTCTGGGGAGTCTGGAATGGTCTGGGGGCCTTTAGAATGGTCCAGAAGGGCTCTAGAATGGTCTTGGCACTTTTAGAAGGGCCCCGGTGGGTGCTAGAATGGTCTGGGGTCTTTTAGAATGGACGTCAGGTGCTCTAGAAGGGTCTGGGGGCTTTTAGAAGGGTCCAGTGGAGCTCTAGGAGGGTCTGGGGGCCTTTAGAAGGGCTCTGGCGGTCTTTAGAGACATCTGGGGGCCTTTAGAAGGACTCTGGGGGCCTCTAGAAGGGTCTAGAGGCCTTTAGATTTGTCTAGAGGGGCTCTAGAAGGACTAATCCCCTAACCCTAACACTTAACCCTAACCCCCTATCCCCAACCCTGACCCAAACCGGATAACCATAACCCTAATCCCTATCCCCCTTACCATAACCCTAACCCTAACCCAACTCTGACCCTAACCCTAACCATAAACCCTAACCACTAACCCTAACCCTAACCCTAACCCCTAACCCTAACCATAACCCTAAACTCTAACCTTAACCCCTACCCTAACCCTAACCCAACCCTGACCCTAACCCTAACCATAAACCCAAACCCCTAACCCTAACCCTAACCCTAATGACCCTAAACTCTAACCCTCACCCTAACCCCTAACCATAACCATAACCCTAACCATAACCCTAACCCTTATGACCCTAACCCTAACCTTAACACTAATCTAACCCTAACCTAATCCTAACCCTAACCCGTAAGCCTAACGCTAACCCTAACCCCTAACCCTAACCCTAAACCCTAACCCTAAACCCTAACCCTAACCCTTACCCCTAACCCTAAACCTAACCCTAAACCTAACCCTTACCCTAACCCTAACCCTAACCCTAATAACCCTAACCCTAACCCTAACCCTAACCCTAATAACCTTAACCCTAACCCTAAACCTAACCCCTAACACTAACCCTAAACCTAACCCCTAACCCCTAACCCTAATGACCCTAACACTAACCCTAACCCTAACCATAAACACTAACCCTAAACCCTAACCCTAACCCTAACCCCTAACCCCTAACCCTAACCCCTAACTCTAACCCCTAACCCCTAACCCTAACCCTAATAACCCTAACCCTAACCCTAACCCTATACCCCTATCCATAACCCCTAACCCTAACCCAAATCCTAACCCTAACCCTAATGACCCTAACCCTAACACTAACCCCTAACTTCTAGAGCTTCTCACGTCCCTTCTAAAAGCCCCTGGACCCTTCTAGAGCCCCCTGGGTCCCTTCTAAAAGGGCCAAGACCCTTCTAGAGCCCATCTGGACAATTCTAAAGGCCCCCAGATCCCTCTGGACCCCCCAGAGACCTTCTAAAGGCCCCTGGACCCTTCTAGAGCTTCTCACGTCCCTTCTAAAAGCCCCCAGACCCTTCTAGAGCCCCCCAGAGAGATTATACAGGCCCCTGGACCCTTCTAGAGCTTCTCATGACCCTTTTAAAAGCCCCCAGACCCATCTAGAGCCCCCCAGAGACATTCTAAAAGCACCTGGACCCTTCAAGAGCTTCTCACGCCCATTCTAAAAGAACCCAGACCCTTCTAGAGCCCCACAGAGAGCTTCAAAAAGACCCTGAACCCTTCTAGAGCTTCTTACATCCCTTCTAAAAGCCCCCAGACCCTTCTAGAGCCCCCCAGATCCAATCTAAAGATATCTAGAGCCCCCTGGGACCCCTTTACGGCCTTCTAAGACCCTTCTAGGACCACGAGGAGCGATCTAGAGCACCCTGGGACCCCTTAAGGCCTTCTAGGACCCATCTACGACCACGAGAATCCCTCTAGAGCCCCCTGGGACCTCTTTAGGGCCTTCTTGGACCCTTCTAGGGCCCCCCAGGGACCCTCTAGAACCCACTGGGACCCACTTAGGGCCTTCTAGGACCCTTCTAGGACCACGAGAAACCCTCTAGAGCCACCTGGGACTCCCGTAGGGCCTTCTAGGATCATTGTAAGCCCCCAGCGACCCTCTAGAGCACACTGGGACCCCTTAGAGACTTCTAGGACCCTTCTAGGACCACGAGGAACTCTCTAGAGCCCACTGGGACGACTTAGGGCCTTCTAAGACCCTTCTAGGACCACGAGGAACCCTCTAGAGCCCACTGGGACCCTTCTAGGGCTTTCTAGGACCCTTTTAGAATCACCAGGAACCCTCTAGAGCACCCTGGGACCCTTCTAGGGCTTTCTTGGACACTTTTAGAATCACCAGGAACCCTCTAGAGCCCCCTGGGACCCCTCTAGGACCACGAGAAACCATCTATAGCTCCCTGGGACCCACTTAGTGCCTTCTAGGACGCTTCTAGGGACACCAGAGACCCTCTAGAGCCCCCTGGGATGCCTTAGAGCCTCCTAGGACACTTCTAGGACAACGAGGAACCCTATAGAGACATCTGGGACACACTTAGGGCCTTCTAGGACCCTTCTAGGACCACGAGGAACCCTCTAGAGCCCCCTGAGACCCGCTTAGGACCTTCTAGGACCCTTCTATGACCACGAGGAACCCTCTAGAGCCACCTAGGACCCCCTTAGGGCCTTCTAGAACCCTTCTTGGACCCCCAGGGACCCTCTAGAGCCCACTGGCCCCCCTTAGGGCCTTCTAGGACCCTTCTAGGACCACGAGAAACAATCTAGAGCCCCCTGGGATCCCCTTAGGGCCAACTAGGACCAGTGTAAGACCCTGGGGAACCCTCTAGAGCCCCCTGGGTCCCCTTTAGGGCCTTCTAGGACCCTTCTAGGGACCCCAGGGACCCTCTAGAGCCCACTGGGACTGCCTTAGGGCCTACTAGGACCCTTCTAGGACTATGAGGAACCCTCTAGAGCCCCCTGGGACACACTTAGGGCCATCTAGGACCCTTCTAGGACCCACGGGAACCATCTAGAGCCCCGTGGGACCCCCTTCGGGCCTTCTAGGACACTTCTAGGTCCTCCAGGGACCCTCTAGAGCCCCCTGGGACCGCTTAGAGCCTTCTAGGACCCTTCTAAGACCACAGGGAAACGTCTAGAGCCCCCTAGGACCCTTCTAGGGCTTTCTAGGACACGTCTAGAGTCACCAGGAACCCTCTAGAGATCCCTTGGACCCCTTAAGGACCTTCTAGGACCATTCTAGGACCACGAGAAAACTTCCAGAGCCCCCTGGGACCCACTTAGGGCCTTCTAGGACCATTTTAAGACCCCGGGGAACCCTGTAGAGCCCACTGGGACCCCCTGAGGGCCTTCTAGGACCATGGTAAGACCCCGGGGAACCCTCCAGAGCACCCGTTGACCTCTTTAGTGCCTTCTAGTACCCTTCTAGGGCCCCCAGGGACCTTCTAGAGCCCCCTGGTTACACTTTGAGCCTTCTAGAACCCTTCTAGGAGCCCCAGGAACCCTCTAGAGCTTCCTGAGACCCCCTTAGGGCCTTCTAGGACCCTTCTAGGACCACGAGGAACCCTCTAGAGCCCTCTGGGACCCCCTTAGGGCCTTCTAGGGCCCTTCTAGTGCCAGCAGGGACCCTCTAGAGCCCCCTGGGACCCACTTAGGGCCTTCTAGGACCATTTTAAGACTCTCTGGAACCATCTAGAGCCCCCTGGGAAACCTTAGAGCATTCTAGGACCCTTCTAGGACCCCAGGAATATTCTAGAACCCCCTGGGACCACCTTAGGGCCTTCTAGTACCGTTCTAGGACCACCAGGAACCCTCTAGAGCCCCCTGTGACCCCCTTAGGGCCTTCTAGGACCCTTCTCGGACCACCAGGAACCCTCTAGAGCCCCCTGTGACACTCTTAGGGCCTTCTAGGACTCTTCTAGGACCACGAGGAAACCATCTAGAGCCCCCTGGGTCCCGCTTAGGGCCTTCTAGGACCATGGTAAGACCCCGGGGAACCCTCTAGAGCACCCTGGGTCCTCTTTAGAGCCTTCTAGGACCCTTCTAGGACCACCAGGAACCCTCTAGAGCCCCCTGGGACCCACTTAGGGCCATCTAGGGGTCTTCTAGGACCACGAGTAACCATCTAGAGACCCGTGGGATGACTTAAGGGCCTTCTAGGGGTCTTCTAGGGCCACGAGTATCCATCTAGAGACCTGTGGGACCATTTAAGGGCCTTCTTGGACACTTTTTGGTCCACCAGAGACCCTCTAGAGCCACCAGGGACCCCTTAGAGCCTTCTAGGTCCATTCTATGAGCCCCAGGATACCCATAGACCCCCTTAGGGCTTTCTAGGTCCATGGTAAAACCCCGGGGAACCCTCTAGAGCACCCTGGGTCCTATATAAGGCCTTCTAGTACACTTCTAGGGCCCCCAGGGACCTTCTAGAGCCCCCTGGGTCCACTTAGGGCCTTTTAGGACCCTTCTAAGACCACGAGGAAACCAGATAGAGCCCCCTGGGACCCACTTAGGGCCTTCTAGGACCATGGTAAGACCCCAGGGAACCCTCTAGAGCACCCTGCGTCCTCTTTAGGGCCTTCTAGTACACTTCTAGGGACCCAGGGACTTTCTAGAGCCCCCTGGTTCCCTTTAGAGCCTTCTAGAACCCTTCTAGGAGCCCCAGGAACCCTCTAGAGCCCGCTGGGACCCCCTTAGGGCCTTGTAGGACCCTTCTAGGACCACAAGGAACCCTCTAGAGCCCCCTGGGACCTCTTTAGGGCCTTCTAGGACAATTCTAGGGCCGCCAGGGTCCCTCTAGAACCCCCTGGGAAAAATTTAGGGCTTTCTAGGACCATTTTAAGACTCTGGAAATCAATATAGAGCGCCCTGGGACACCTTACAGCATTCTAGGTCCCTTCTAGGACCCCAGGAATCTTCTAGAACCCCCTGGGACCCCCTTAGGGCCTTCTAGGACCCTTTTAGGACCACCAGGAACCCTCTAGAGCCCTCTGGGACCCCCTTAGGGCATTCTAGGACCCTTCTAGACCCCCCAGGAACCCTCTAGATCCCTCTGGGACCCCCTTAGGGCCTTCTAGCACCCTTCTAGGACCACGAAGAACTCTCTAGAGCCCACTGGGACCCCCTTAAGAACTTCAAGGACCCTTCTAGGACCACAAGAAACCATCTAGAACCTCTTGGGATTCACATAAGGCCTTCTAGGATCATTGTAACACCCTGGGGAACCATCTAGAGCATCGTGGGACCACTTAGAGCCTTCTAGGACGATTCTAGTACCACGAGGAACCCTCTAGAGCCCCCTGGGACCCATTTAGGGCCTTCTAGGACCCTTCTAGGACCACGAGGAACCCTCTAGAGCCCCCTGGGACGCCCTTAGGGCATTCTAGGACCCTTCTAGGGCCCCCAGGGACCCTCTAGAGCCCCCTGGGACCCACTTAGGGCTTTCTAAGACCCTTCTACAACCACCATGAGCCCTCTATAGCCCTCTGGGACCCTCTTTGTGCCTTCTAGGACCCTTCTAGTGCCCCCAGGGACACTCTAGAGCCCCCTGGGACTCCTTAGGGCCTACTAGGACCCTTCTAGGACCACGAGAAACCCTCTAGAGCCCCCTGGGACCCACTTAGGGCCTTCTAGGACCCTTCTAGGACCACGAGGAACTCTCTAGAGCCCCCTGGGACTTGCTTAAGGCCTTCTAGGACTCTTCTAGGACCACGAGAAACCATCTAGAGCCCCCTGGGACCCACTTAGGGCATTCTAGGTTCATTTTAAGACCCTGGGGAACCCTCTAGAGCCTCGTGGTACCACTTAGAGCCTTGTAGGACCCTTCTAGGACCAGAAGGAACCCTCTAGAGCCCCCTGAGACCCCCTTAGGGCCTTCTAGGACAATTCTAGCGCCCCCAGGGACCCTCTAGAGCCCCCTGGGACACACTTAGGGCCTTCTAGGACCCTTCTAGGACACAGGGAACCTTCAAGAGCCCCCTGGGACCCCCTTAGGGCTTTCTAGGGCCATGGTAAGACCCTGGGGAACCCTCCAGAGCACCCTGGGTCCTCTTTAGTGCCTTCTAGTACCCTTCTAGGGCCCCCAGGGACCTTCTAGAGCCCCCTGGTTACCCTTTGAGCCTTCTAGAACCCTTCTAGGAGCCCCAGGAACCCTCTAGAGCCCGCTGGGACCCCCTTAGGGCCTTCTAGGACCCTTCTAGGACCACAAGGAACCCTCTAGAGCCCCCTGGGACCCATTTAGGGCCTTCTAGGACCCTTCTAGGACCACCAGGAGCCCTCTAGAGCCCCCTAGGACCCACTTAGGGCCTTCTAGGACTCTTCTAGTACCCCCAGGGACCCTCTAGAGCCCCCTGGGACCCTTTTAGGGCCTTCTAGGACCCTCCTAGGACCCACGGGTACCCTCTAGAGCCCTCTGGGACCCTTCTAGGGCTTTCTTGGACCCTTTTAGAATCACCAGGAACCCTCCAGAGTCCCCTGGGACCCTTCTAGGGCTTTCTAGGACCCTTCTAGGACCACGAGGAACCATCTAGACCCCCCTGGGACCATTTTAGGGCCTTCTAGGACCCATCTAGGACCACAAGAATCCATCTATAGCTCTCTGGGACCCCTTTAGGGCGTTCTAGGACTCTTCTAGGGTCCCCAGAGACCGTCTAGAGCTCCCTGGGATGCCTTAGAGCCTTCGAGGACCCTTCTAGGACCACGAGGAACCCTCTAGAGCCCCCTGGGACCCCCTTAGGGCATTCTAGGACCCTTCTAGGGCCCCCAGGGACCCTCTAGAGCCCCCTGGGACCCACTTAGGGCCTTCTAAGACCCTTCTAGGACCACCAGGAGCCCTCTATAGCCCTCTGGGACACCTTTTTGCACATTCTAGGACACTTCTAGTGCCCCCAGAGAGCCTCTAGAGCTCCCTGGGAGTCTTTAGGGCCTACTAGGGCCCTTCTAGGATCACCAGGAACCCTCTAGAGCCCTCTGGGACCCACTTAGGGCCTTCTAGGACCCTTCTAGGACCACGAGGAACCCTCTAGAGCCCCCTGGGACCCCCTTAGGGCATTCTAGGACCTTTCTAGGGCCCCCAGGGACCCTCTAGAGCCCCCTGGGACTCCCTTAGGGCTTTCTAAGACCCTTCTAGGACCACCAGGAGCCCTCTAGAGCCCTCTGGGACACCTTTTTGCACATTCTAGGACACTTCTAATGCCCCCAGAGAGCCTCTAGAGCCCCCTGGGAGTCTTTAGGGCCTACTAGGACCCTTCTAGGACCACGGGAAACCCTCTAGAGCCCCCTGGGACCTCCTTAGGTCCTTCTAGGACCGTTCTAGGGTCACCAGGAACCCTCTAGAGCCCTCTGGGACCCACTTAGGGCCTTCTAGGACCCTTCTAGGACCACGAGGAACTCTCTAGAGCCCCCTGGGACTTGCTTAAGGCCTTCTAGGACTCTTCTAGGACCACGAGATACCATCTAGAGCCCCCTAGGACCCACTTAGGGCATTCTAGATTCATTTTAAGACCCTGGGGAACCCTCTAGAGCCTCGTGGTACCACTTAGAGCCTTGTAGGACCCTTCTAGGACCAGAAGGAACCCTCTAGAGCCCCCTGGGACCCCCTTAGGGCCTTCTAGGACAATTCTAGCGCCCCCAGGGACCCTCTAGAGCCCCCTGGGACCCACTTAGGGCCTTCTAAGACCCTTCTAGGACCACCAGGAGCCCTCTATAGCCCTCTGGGACACCTTTTTGCACATTCTAGGACACTTCTAGTGCCCCCAGAGACCCTCTAGAGCTCCCTGGGAGTCTTTAGGGCCTACTAGGGCCCTTCAAGGATCACCAGGAACCCTCTAGAGCCCTCTGGGACCCACTTAGGGCCTTCTAGGACCCTTCTAGGACCACGAGGAACCCTCTAGAGCCCTCTGGGACCCACTTAGGGCCTTCAAGGACCCTTCTAGGACCACGAGGAACCCTTTAGAGCCCCCTGGGACCCCCTTAGGGCATTCTAGGACTCTTCTAGGGCCCCCAGGGACCCTCTAGAGCCCCCTGGCACCCCCTTAGGGCTTTCTAAGACCCTTCTAGGACCACCAGGACCCCTCTATAGCCCTCTGGGACCCTCTTTGCGCCTTCTAGGACCCTTCTAGTGTCCTCAGGGACACTCTAGAGCCCCTTGGGACTCCTTAGGGCCTACTAGGACCCTTCTAGGACCACGAGAAACCCTCTAGAGCCCCCTGGGACCTCCTTAGGGCCTTCTAGGACTGTTCTAGGGTCACCAGGAACCATCTAGAGCCCTCTGGGACCCACTTAGGGCCTTCTAGGACCCTTCTAGGACCACGAGGAACTCTCTAGAGCCCCCTGGGACTTGCTTAAGGCCTTCTAGGACTCTTCTAGGACCACGAGAAACCATCTAGAGCCCCCTGGGACCCACTTAGGGCATTCTAGATTCATTTTAAGACCCTGGGGAACCCTCTAGAGCTTCGTGGTACCACTTAGAGCCTTGTAGGACCCTTCTAGGACCAGAAGGAACCCTCTAGAGCCCCCTGGGACCCCCTTAGGGCCTTCTAGGACAATTCTAGCGCCCCCAGGGACCCTCTAGAGCCCCCTGGGACACACTTAGGGCCTTCTAGGACCCTTCTAGGACCACAAGGAACCCTCAAGAGCCCCCTGGGACCCCTTTAGGGCCTTCTAGGACCCTTCTAGGACCACCAGGAGCCCTCTAGAGCCCCCTAGGACCCACTTAGGGCCTTCTAGGACTCTTCTAGTACCCCCAGGGACCCTCTAGAGCCCCCTGGAACCCTTTTAGGGCCTTCTAGGACCCTCCTAGGACCCACGGGTACCCTCTAGAGCCCTCTGGGACCCTTCTAGGGCTTTCTTGGACCCTTTTAGAATCACCAGGAACCCTCCAGAGTCCCCTGGGACCCTTCTAGGGCTTTCTAGGACCCTTCTAGGACCACGAGGAACCCTCTAGAGCCCTCTGGGACCATTTTAGGGCCTTCTAGGACCCTTCTAGGACCACGAGAAACCATCTATAGCTCTCTGGGACCCCTTTAGGGCGTTCTAGGACTCTTCTAGGGTCCCCAGAGACCGTCTAGAGCCCCCTGGGATGCCTTAGAGCCTTCGAGGACCCTTCTAGGACCACGAGGAACCCTCTAGAGCCCCCTGGGACCCCCTTAGGGCATTCTAGGACCCTTCTAGGGCCCCCAGGGACCCTCTAGAGCCCCCTGGGACCCACTTAGGGCCTTCTAAGACCCTTCTAGGACCACCAGGAGACCTCTATAGCCCTCTGGGACACCTTTTTGCACATTCTAGGACACTTCTAGTGCCCCCAGAGACCCTCTAGAGCTCCCTGGGAGTCTTTAGGGCCTACTAGGACCCTTCTAGGATCACCAGGAACCCTCTAGAGCCCTCTGGGACCCACTTAGGGCCTTCTAGGACCCTTCTAGGACCACGAGGAACCCTCTAGAGCCCCCTGGGACTTGCTTAAGGCCTTCTAGAACCCTTCTAGGACCAGGAGAAACACTCTAGAGCCCCCTGGGACTCCCTTAGGGCCTTCTAGGATCATTGTAAGACCCTGGGGAACCCTCAAGAGCCTCGTGGGACCCCTTAGAGCCTTCTAGGACCCTTCTAGGACCACAAGGATCCCTCTAGGGCCCCCTGGGACCCACTTAGGGCCTTCTAGGACCATTCTAGGACCACAAGGAACCGTCTAGAGCCCCCTGGGACACCTTAGAGCCTTCTAGGGCTCTTCTAGCGCCCCAGTGACCCTCTAGAACCCCCTGGAACTTGCTTAAGTCCTTCTAGAACCTTTCTAGGGCCACGAAGAACTCTCTAGAGCCCCCTGGGACCCCCTTAGGGCCTTCTAGGTCCATGGTAAAACCCCGGGGAACCCTCTAGAGCACCCTGGGTCCTATTTAAGGCCTTCTAGTACAATTCTAGGGCCCCCAGGGACATTCTAGAACACCCTGGGTCCCCTTAGGGCCTTTTAGGTCCCTTCTAGGACCACGAGGAACCATCTAGAGCCCTCTGGGAACCACCTAGTGCCTTCTAGGACAATTCTAGGGCCACCAGGGTCCTTCTAGAACCTCCTGGGACAACTTTAGGGCTTTCTAGGACCATTTTAAGACTCTGGAATTCAAGATAGAGCGCCCTGGGACACCTTACAGCATTCTAGGTCCCTTCTAGGACCCCAGGAATCTTCTAGAACCCCCTGGGACCCCCTTAGGGCCTTCTAGGACCCTTTTAGGACAACCAGGAACCCTCTAGAGCCCTCTGGGACCCCCTTAGGGCCTTCTAGCACCCTTCTAGCACCACGAGGAACTCTCTAGAGCCCACTGGGACCCCCTTAAGAACTTCAAGGACCCTTCTAGGACCACAAGAAACCATCTAGAACCCCTTGGGACTCACATAGGGCCTTCTAGGATCATTGTAACACCTTGGGGAACCATCTAGAGCGTCGTGGGACAACTTAGAGCCTTCTAGGATGATTCTAGTACCACGAGGAACCCTCTAGAGCCCCCTAGGACTCACTCAGGGCCTTCTAGGACTCTTCTAGCACCCCCAGGGACCCACTAGAGCCTCCTGGAACCACATAGGGCCTTCTAGGACCCTTTTAGGACCACGAGGAACCCTTTAGATCCCCCAGGGACCTTTTTAGGGCCTTCTAGGACAATTCTAGGACCACCAGAAACCCTCTAGAGCCCCCGGGACCCTATTAGGGCCTTCTAGGGCCCTTCTAGGACCTCGAGGAACCCTTTAGATCCCCCGGGGACCTTTTTAGGGCCTTCTAGGACAATTCTAGGACCACCAGGAACCGTCTAGAGCCATCTGGGGCCCTCTTAGGACATTCTAGTGCCCTTCTAGGACCACGAAGTACTTTCCATAGCCCCCTGGGACACCCTTAGGACCTTCTGGGACCCTCCTAGACCACGAGGAACCCTCTCGACCCCCTGGGACCCCCTTAGGGCCTACTAGGACTATTGTAAGACCCCAGGGACCCCTCTAGAGTCCCCTGGGAACACTTTAGGGCCTTCTAAGACCCTTCTAGGACCACAAGGAACCTTCTAGAGCCCTCTGGGACCCCCTTAGAGCCTTCTAGGACCTTTCTAGGAGCCCCAGAAACCTTTAGAGCCCCCTGGGACTGACTCAGGGCATTCTAGGTGTCTTCTAGGACTCGTAGAACCCTCTCGAGCCCCCTGGAACCCCCTTAAGGTCTTCTAGGACCCTTCTAGGAGCACCAGGAACACTCTAGAGCCCCTAGGACCCACTTAGGGCCTTCTAGAACCCTTCTTGGACCCCCAGGGACCCTCTAGAGCCCACTGGGCCCCACTTAGGGCCTTCTACGACCCTTCTAGAACCATGGGAAACCCTCTGGAGCCCCCTGGGACCCCCTTAGGGCCTTCCAGGACCCTTCTAGGACCACGAGAAACCCTCTAGAGCCCCCTGGGACTCACTTAGGGCATTCTAGGACAATTTCAATACTCCGGGGAACAATCTAGAGCCCCCTGGGTCCCCTTAGAGCATTCTAGGACCATTCTAGGAGACACAGGAACCCTCTAACACCCCCGGGACCCACATAGGGCCTTCTAGGACCTTTCTAGGACCACGAGGAATCCTCTGGATCTCCCTGGGGCCCCCTTAGGGCCTTCTAGGACCCTTCTAGGACCACAAGGAACCCTCTAGAGCCCTCTGTGACACATTTTGTGCCTCCTAGGAGACTTTTAGTGCCCCCAGGGACCCTCTAGACCCACTGTGATCCATTTAGGGCCTTCTAGGACAATTCTAGGGCCCCCAGGGACACTCTAGAGCCCCGTGGGACCCCTTAGAGCATTCTAGGACACTTCTAGGAGCCCCAGAAACCTTCTAGAACCCTCTGGGACCCACTTAGGCCCTTCTAGAACCCTTCTAGGACCACCAGGAACCTTCTAAAGCCCTCTGGGACCCCCTTAAAGCCTTCTAGGACCCTTCTAGTGCTCCCAGGAACCCTCTAGAGCCCCCTGGGACCCCTTTATGGCCTTCTAAGACCCTTCTAGGACCACAAGAAACGCTCTAGAGCCCCCAGGGACTCCCTTAGGTCCTTCTAGGACCCTTCTAGGATCACCAGGATCCCTTTAGAGCCTTCTGGGACCCACTTAGGTCCTTCTAGTACCGTTCTAAGACCACGAGGAACTCTCTAGAGCCCCCTGGGACGCCCTTAGGGCCTTCTAGGACCCTTCTAGGACCACGAGAAACCATCTAGAGCTCCCTGGGAACCCCTTACGGCCTTCTAGGATCATTGTAAGACCCCGGGGAACCCTCTAGAGCTCCCTGGGACCTCTTTAGGCCCTTTTAGGGCCCTTCTAGGACCACCAGGGACACTCTAGAGCCCCCTGGGACTTGCTTAAGGCCTTCTAGGACCCTTCTAGGGCCACCAGGGACACTCTAGAGCCCCCTGGGACCCCCTTGGGGCCTGCTAGGTGTCTTCTACGACCACGAGGAACCATCTAGAACCCCCTGGGACCACTTAGGACCTTCTAGGACAATTGTATGACCCCGGGGAACCCCCTAGAGTCGTCTGGGACCCCCTTAGGGCCTACTAGAAACATTGTAAGACCCCAGGGAACACTCTAGAGTCCCCTAGGACTCCTTAAGGCCTTCTAGGACCCTTCTAGGACCATCAGGAGCCCTCTATAGCCCTCTGGGACACCTTTTTGCACATTCTAGGACACTTCTAGTGCCCCCAGAGACCCTCTAGAACTTCCTGGGAGTCTTTAGGGCCTACTAGGGCCCTTCTAGGATCACCAGGAACCCTCTAGAGCCTTCTGGGATCCACTTAGGGCCTTCAAGGACCCTTCTAGGACCACGAGGAACCCTTTAGAGCCCCCTGGGACCCCCTTAGGGCATTCTAGGACTCTTCTAGGGCCCCCAGGGACCCTCTAGAGCCCCCTGGCACCCCCTTAGGGCTTTCTAAGACCCTTCTAGGACCACCAGGACCCCTCTATAGCCCTCTGGGACCCTCTTTGCGCCTTCTAGGACACTTCTAGTGTCCTCAGGGACACTCTAGAGCCCCTTGGGACTCCTTAGGGCCTACTAGGACCCTTCTAGGACCACGAGAAACCCTCTAGAGCCCCCTGGGACCTCCTTAGGGCCTTCTAGGACTGTTCTAGGGTCACCAGGAACCATCTAGAGCCCTCTGGGACCCACTTAGGGCCTTCTAGGACCCTTCTAGGACCACGAGGAACTCTCTAGAGCCCCCTGGGACTTGCTTAAGGCCTTCTAGGACTCTTCTAGGACCACGAGAAACCATCTAGAGCCCCCTGGGACCCACTTAGGGCATTCTAGATTCATTTTAAGACCCTGGGGAACCCTCTAGAGCTTCGTGGTACCACTTAGAGCCTTGTAGGACCCTTCTAGGACCAGAAGGAACCCTCTAGAGCCCCTGGGACCCCCTTAGGGCCTTCTAGGACAATTCTAGCGCCCCCAGGGACCCTCTAGAGCCCCCTGGGACACACTTAGGGCCTTCTAGGACCCTTCTAGGACCACAAGGAACCCTCAAGAGCCCCCTGGGACCCCTTTAGGGCCTTCTAGGACCCTTCTAGGACCACCAGGAGCCCTCTAGAGCCCCCTAGGACCCACTTAGGGCCTTCTAAGACTCTTCTAGTACCCCCAGGGACCCTCTAGAGCCCCCTGGAACCCTTTTAGGGCCTTCTAGGACCCTCCTAGGACCCACGGGTACCCTCTAGAGCCCTCTGGGACCCTTCTAGGGCTTTCTTGGACCCTTTTAGAATCACCAGGAACCCTCCAGAGTCCCCTGGGACCCTTCTAGGGCTTTCTAGGACCCTTCTAGGACCACGAGGAACCCTCTAGAGCCCTCTGGGACCATTTTAGGGCCTTCTAGGACCCTTCTAGGACCACGAGAAACCATCTATAGCTCTCTGGGACCCCTTTAGGGCGTTCTAGGACTCTTCTAGGGTCCCCAGAGACCGTCTAGAGCCCCCTGGGATGCCTTAGAGCCTTCGAGGACCCTTCTAGGACCACGAGGAACCCTCTAGAGCCCCCTGGGACCCCCTTAGGGCATTCTAGGACCCTTCTAGGGCCCCCAGGGACCCTCTAGAGCCCCCTGGGACCCACTTAGGGCCTTCTAAGACCCTTCTAGGACCACCAGGAGACCTCTATAGCCCTCTGGGACACCTTTTTGCACATTCTAGGACACTTCTAGTGCCCCCAGAGACCCTCTAGAGCTCCCTGGGAGTCTTTAGGGCCTACTAGGACCCTTCTAGGATCACCAGGAACCCTCTAGAGCCCTCTGGGACCCACTTAGGGCCTTCTAGGACCATTCTAGGACCACGAGGAACCCTCTAGAGCCCCCTGGGACTTGCTTAAGGCCTTCTAGAACCCTTCTAGGACCAGGAGAAACACTCTAGAGCCCCCTGGGACTCCCTTAGGGCCTTCTAGGATCATTGTAAGACCCTGGGGAACCCTCAAGAGCCTCGTGGGACCCCTTAGAGCCTTCTAGGACCCTTCTAGGACCACAAGGATCCCTCTAGGGCCCCCTGGGACCCACTTAGGGCCTTCTAGGACCATTCTAGTACCACAAGGAACCGTCTAGAGCCCCCTGGGACACCTTAGAGCCTTCTAGGGCTCTTCTAGCGCCCCAGTGACCCTCTAGAACCCCCTGGAACTTGCTTAAGTCCTTCTAGAACCTTTCTAGGGCCACGAAGAACTCTCTAGAGCCCCCTGGGACCCCCTTAGGGCCTTCTAGGTCCATGGTAAAACCCCGGGGAACCCTCTAGAGCACCCTGGGTCCTATTTAAGGCCTTCTAGTACAATTCTAGGGCCCCCAGGGACATTCTAGAACACCCTGGGTCCCCTTAGGGCCTTTTAGGTCCCTTCTAGGACCACGAGGAACCATCTAGAGCCCTCTGGGAACCACCTAGTGCCTTCTAGGACAATTCTAGGGCCACCAGGGTCCTTCTAGAACCTCCTGGGACAACTTTAGGGCTTTCTAGGACCATTTTAAGACTCTGGAATTCAAGATAGAGCGCCCTGGGACACCTTACAGCATTCTAGGTCCCTTCTAGGACCCCAGGAATCTTCTAGAACCCCCTGGGACCCCCTTAGGGCCTTCTAGGACCCTTTTAGGACAACCAGGAACCCTCTAGAGCCCTCTGGGACCCCCTTAGGGCCTTCTAGCACCCTTCTAGCACCACGAGGAACTCTCTAGAGCCCACTGGGACCCCCTTAAGAACTTCAAGGACCCTTCTAGGACCACAAGAAACCATCTAGAACCCCTTGGGACTCACATAGGGCCTTCTAGGATCATTGTAACACCTTGGGGAACCATCTAGAGCGTCGTGGGACAACTTAGAGCCTTCTAGGATGATTCTAGTACCACGAGGAACCCTCTAGAGCCCCCTAGGACTCACTCAGGGCCTTCTAGGACTCTTCTAGCACCCCCAGGGACCCACTAGAGCCTCCTGGAACCACATAGGGCCTTCTAGGACCCTTTTAGGACCACGAGGAACCCTTTAGATCCCCCAGGGACCTTTTTAGGGCCTTCTAGGACAATTCTAGGACCACCAGAAACCCTCTAGAGCCCCCGGGACCCTATTAGGGCCTTCTAGGGCCCTTCTAGGACCTCGAGGAACCCTTTAGATCCCCCGGGGACCTTTTTAGGGCCTTCTAGGACAATTCTAGGACCACCAGGAACCGTCTAGAGCCATCTGGGGCCCTCTTAGGACATTCTAGTGCCCTTCTAGGACCACGAAGTACTTTCCATAGCCCCCTGGGACACCCTTAGGACCTTCTGGGACCCTCCTAGACCACGAGGAACCCTCTCGACCCCCTGGGACCCCCTTAGGGCCTACTAGGACTATTGTAAGACCCCAGGGACCCCTCTAGAGTCCCCTGGGAACACTTTAGGGCCTTCTAAGACCCTTCTAGGACCACAAGGAACCTTCTAGAGCCCTCTGGGACCCCCTTAGAGCCTTCTAGGACCTTTCTAGGAGCCCCAGAAACCTTTAGAGCCCCCTGGGACTGACTTAGGGCATTCTAGGTGTCTTCTAGGACTCGTAGAACCCTCTCGAGCCCCCTGGAACCCCCTTAAGGTCTTCTAGGACCCTTCTAGGAGCACCAGGAACACTCTAGAGCCCCTAGGACCCACTTAGGGCCTTCTAGAACCCTTCTTGGACCCCCAGGGACCCTCTAGAGCCCACTGGGCCCCACTTAGGGCCTTCTACGACCCTTCTAGAACCATGGGAAACCCTCTGGAGCCCCCTGGGACCCCCTTAGGGCCTTCCAGGACCCTTCTAGGACCACGAGAAACCCTCTAGAGCCCCCTGGGACTCACTTAGGGCATTCTAGGACAATTTCAATACTCCGGGGAACAATCTAGAGCCCCCTGGGTCCCCTTAGAGCATTCTAGGACCATTCTAGGAGACACAGGAACCCTCTAACACCACCGGGACCCACATAGGGCCTTCTAGGACCTTTCTAGGACCACGAGGAATCCTCTGGATCTCCCTGGGGCCCCCTTAGGGCCTTCTAGGACCCTTCTAGGACCACAAGGAACCCTCTAGAGCCCTCTGTGACACATTTTGTGCCTCCTAGGAGACTTTTAGTGCCCCCAGGGACCCTCTAGACCCACTGTGATCCATTTAGGGCCTTCTAGGACAATTCTAGGGCCCCCAGGGACACTCTAGAGCCCCGTGGGACCCCTTAGAGCATTCTAGGACACTTCTAGGAGCCCCAGAAACCTTCTAGAACCCTCTGGGACCCACTTAGGCCCTTCTAGAACCCTTCTAGGACCACCAGGAACCTTCTAAAGCCCTCTGGGACCCCCTTAAAGCCTTCTAGGACCCTTCTAGTGCTCCCAGGAACCCTCTAGAGCCCCCTGGGACCCCTTTATGGCCTTCTAAGACCCTTCTAGGACCACAAGAAACGCTCTAGAGCCCCCAGGGACTCCCTTAGGTCCTTCTAGGACCCTTCTAGGATCACCAGGATCCCTTTAGAGCCTTCTGGGACCCACTTAGGTCCTTCTAGTACCGTTCTAAGACCACGAGGAACTCTCTAGAGCCCCCTGGGACGCCCTTAGGGCCTTCTAGGACCCTTCTAGGACCACGAGAAACCATCTAGAGCTCCCTGGGAACCCCTTACGGCCTTCTAGGATCATTGTAAGACCCCGGGGAACCCTCTAGAGCTCCCTGGGACCTCTTTAGGCCCTTTTAGGGCCCTTCTAGGACCACCAGGGACACTCTAGAGCCCCCTGGGACTTGCTTAAGGCCTTCTAGGACCCTTCTAGGGCCACCAGGGACACTCTAGAGCCCCCTGGGACCCCCTTGGGGCCTGCTAGGTGTCTTCTACGACCACGAGGAACCATCTAGAACCCCCTGGGACCACTTAGGACCTTCTAGGACAATTGTATGACCCCGGGGAACCCCCTAGAGTCGTCTGGGACCCCCTTAGGGCCTACTAGAAACATTGTAAGACCCCAGGGAACACTCTAGAGTCCCCTAGGACTCCTTAAGGCCTTCTAGGACCCTTCTAGGACCATCAGGAGCCCTCTATAGCCCTCTGGGACACCTTTTTGCACATTCTAGGACACTTCTAGTGCCCCCAGAGACCCTCTAGAACTTCCTGGGAGTCTTTAGGGCCTACTAGGGCCCTTCTAGGATCACCAGGAACCCTCTAGAGCCTTCTGGGACCCACTTAGGGCCTTCAAGGACCCTTCTAGGACCACGAGGAACCCTTTAGAGCCCCCTGGGACCCCCTTAGGGCATTCTAGGACCCTTCTAGGGCCCCCAGGGACCCTCTAGAGCCCCCTGGCACCCCCTTAGGGCTTTCTAGGACCCTTCTAGGACCACCAGGACCCATCTATAGCCCTCTGGGACCCTCTTTGCGCCTTCTAGGACCCTTCTAGTGTCCTCAGGGACACTCTAGAGCCCCTTGGGACTCCTTAGGGCCTACTAGGACCCTTCTAGGACCACGAGAAACCCTCTAGAGCCCCCTGGGACCTCCTTAGGGCCTTCTAGGACTGTTCTAGGGTCACCAGGAACCATCTAGAGCCCTCTGGGACCCACTTAGGGCCTTCTAGGACCCTTCTAGGACCACGAGGAACTCTCTAGAGCCCCCTGGGACTTGCTTAAGGCCTTCTAGGACTCTTCTAGGACCACGAGAAACCATCTAGAGCCCCCTGGGACCCACTTAGGGCATTCTAGATTCATTTTAAGACCCTGGGGAACCCTCTAGAGCTTCGTGGTACCACTTAGAGCCTTGTAGGACCCTTCTAGGACCAGAAGGAACCCTCTAGAGCCCCCTGGGACCCCCTTAGGGCCTTCTAGGACAATTCTAGCGCCCCCAGGGACCCTCTAGAGCCCCCTGGGACACACTTAGGGCCTTCTAGGACCCTTCTAGGACCACAAGGAACCCTCAAGAGCCCCCTGGAACCCCTTTAGGGCCTTCTAGGACCCTTCTAGGACCACCAGGAGCCCTCTAGAGCCCCCTAGGACCCACTTAGGGCCTTCTAGGACTCTTCTAGTACCCCCAGGGACCCTCTAGAGCCCCCTGGAACCCTTTTAGGGCCTTCTAGGACCCTCCTAGGACCCACGGGTACCCTCTAGAGCCCTCTGGGACCCTTCTAGGGCTTTCTTGGACCCTTTTAGAATCACCAGGAACCCTCCAGAGTCCCCTGGGACCCTTCTAGGGCTTTCTAGGACCCTTCTAGGACCACAAGGAACCCTCTAGAGCCCTCTGGGACCATTTTAGGGCCTTCTAGGACCCTTCTAGGACCATGAGAAACCATCTGTAGCTCTCTGGGACCCCTTTAGGGCGTTCTAGGACTCTTCTAGGGTCCCCAGAGACCGTCTAGAGCCCCCTGGGATGCCTTAGAGCCTTCGAGGACCCTTCTAGGACCACGAGGAACCCTCTAGAGCCCCCTGGGACCCCCTTAGGGCATTCTAGGACCCTTCTAGGGCCCCCAGGGACCCTCTAGAGCCCCCTGGGACCCACTTAGGGCCTTCTAAGACCCTTCTAGGACCACCAGGAGACCTCTATAGCCCTCTGGGACACCTTTTTGCACATTCTAGGACACTTCTAGTGCCCCCAGAGACCCTCTAGAGCTCCCTGGGAGTCTTTAGGGCCTACTAGGACCCTTCTAGGATCACCAGGAACCCTCTAGAGCCCTCTGGGACCCACTTAGGGCCTTCTAGGACCCTTCTAGGACCACGAGGAACCCTCTAGAGCCCCCTGGGACTTGCTTAAGGCCTTCTAGAACCCTTCTAGGACCAGGAGAAACACTCTAGAGCCCCCTGGGACTCCTTTAGGGCCTTCTAGGATCATTGTAAGACCCTGGGGAACCCTCAAGAGCCTCGTGGGACCCCTTAGAGCCTTCTAGGACCCTTCTAGGACCACAAGGATCCCTCTAGGGCCCCCTGGGACCCACTTAGGGCCTTCTAGGACCATTCTAGTACCACAAGGAACCGTCTAGAGCCCCCTGGGACACCTTAGAGCCTTCTAGGGCTCTTCTAGCGCCCCAGTGACCCTCTAGAACCCCCTGGAACTTGCTTAAGTCCTTCTAGAACCTTTCTAGGGCCACGAAGAACTCTCTAGAGCCCCCTGGGACCCCCTTAGGGCCTTCTAGGTCCATGGTAAAACCCCGGGGAACCCTCTAGAGCACCCTGGGTCCTATTTAAGGCCTTCTAGTACAATTCTAGGGCCCCCAGGGACATTCTAGAACACCCTGGGTCCCCTTAGGGCCTTTTAGGTCCCTTCTAGGACCACGAGGAACCATCTAGAGCCCTCTGGGAACCACCTAGTGCCTTCTAGGACAATTCTAGGGCCACCAGGGTCCTTCTAGAACCTCCTGGGACAACTTTAGGGCTTTCTAGGACCATTTTAAGACTCTGGAATTCAAGATAGAGCGCCCTGGGACACCTTACAGCATTCTAGGTCCCTTCTAGGACCCCAGGAATCTTCTAGAACCCCCTGGGACCCCCTTAGGGCCTTCTAGGACCCTTTTAGGACAACCAGGAACCCTCTAGAGCCCTCTGGGACCCCCTTAGGGCCTTCTAGCACCCTTCTAGCACCACGAGGAACTCTCTAGAGCCCACTGGGACCCCCTTAAGAACTTCAAGGACCCTTCTAGGACCACAAGAAACCATCTAGAACCCCTTGGGACTCACATAGGGCCTTCTAGGATCATTGTAACACCTTGGGGAACCATCTAGAGCGTCGTGGGACAACTTAGAGCCTTCTAGGATGATTCTAGTACCACGAGGAACCCTCTAGAGCCCCCTAGGACTCACTCAGGGCCTTCTAGGACTCTTCTAGCACCCCCAGGGACCCACTAGAGCCTCCTGGAACCACATAGGGCCTTCTAGGACCCTTTTAGGACCACGAGGAACCCTTTAGATCCCCCAGGGACCTTTTTAGGGCCTTCTAGGACAATTCTAGGACCACCAGAAACCCTCTAGAGCCCCCGGGACCCTATTAGGGCCTTCTAGGGCCCTTCTAGGACCTCGAGGAACCCTTTAGATCCCCCGGGGACCTTTTTAGGGCCTTCTAGGACAATTCTAGGACCACCAGGAACCGTCTAGAGCCATCTGGGGCCCTCTTAGGACATTCTAGTGCCCTTCTAGGACCACGAAGTACTTTCCATAGCCCCCTGGGACACCCTTGGGACCTTCTGGGACCCTCCTAGACCACGAGGAACCCTCTCGACCCCCTGGGACCCCCTTAGGGCCTACTAGGACTATTGTAAGACCCCAGGGACCCCTCTAGAGTCCCCTGGGAACACTTTAGGGCCTTCTAAGACCCTTCTAGGACCACAAGGAACCTTCTAGAGCCCTCTGGGACCCCCTTAGAGCCTTCTAGGACCTTTCTAGGAGCCCCAGAAACCTTTAGAGCCCCCTGGGACTGACTTAGGGCATTCTAGGTGTCTTCTAGGACTCGTAGAACCCTCTCGAGCCCCCTGGAACCCCCTTAAGGTCTTCTAGGACCCTTCTAGGAGCACCAGGAACACTCTAGAGCCCCTAGGACCCACTTAGGGCCTTCTAGAACCCTTCTTGGACCCCCAGGGACCCTCTAGAGCCCACTGGGCCCCACTTAGGGCCTTCTACGACCCTTCTAGAACCATGGGAAACCCTCTGGAGCCCCCTGGGACCCCCTTAGGGCCTTCCAGGACCCTTCTAGGACCACGAGAAACCCTCTAGAGCCCCCTGGGACTCACTTAGGGCATTCTAGGACAATTTCAATACTCCGGGGAACAATCTAGAGCCCCCTGGGTCCCCTTAGAGCATTCTAGGACCATTCTAGGAGACACAGGAACCCTCTAACACCACCGGGACCCACATAGGGCCTTCTAGGACCTTTCTAGGACCACGAGGAATCCTCTGGATCTCCCTGGGGCCCCCTTAGGGCCTTCTAGGACCCTTCTAGGACCACAAGGAACCCTCTAGAGCCCTCTGTGACACATTTTGTGCCTCCTAGGAGACTTTTAGTGCCCCCAGGGACCCTCTAGACCCACTGTGATCCATTTAGGGCCTTCTAGGACAATTCTAGGGCCCCCAGGGACACTCTAGAGCCCCGTGGGACCCCTTAGAGCATTCTAGGACACTTCTAGGAGCCCCAGAAACCTTCTAGAACCCTCTGGGACCCACTTAGGCCCTTCTAGAACCCTTCTAGGACCACCAGGAACCTTCTAAAGCCCTCTGGGACCCCCTTAAAGCCTTCTAGGACCCTTCTAGTGCTCCCAGGAACCCTCTAGAGCCCCCTGGGACCCCTTTATGGCCTTCTAAGACCCTTCTAGGACCACAAGAAACGCTCTAGAGCCCCCAGGGACTCCCTTAGGTCCTTCTAGGACCCTTCTAGGATCACCAGGATCCCTTTAGAGCCTTCTGGGACCCACTTAGGTCCTTCTAGTACCGTTCTAAGACCACGAGGAACTCTCTAGAGCCCCCTGGGACGCCCTTAGGGCCTTCTAGGACCCTTCTAGGACCACGAGAAACCATCTAGAGCTCCCTGGGAACCCCTTACGGCCTTCTAGGATCATTGTAAGACCCCGGGGAACCCTCTAGAGCTCCCTGGGACCTCTTTAGGCCCTTTTAGGGCCCTTCTAGGACCACCAGGGACACTCTAGAGCCCCCTGGGACTTGCTTAAGGCCTTCTAGGACCCTTCTAGGGCCACCAGGGACACTCTAGAGCCCCCTGGGACCCCCTTGGGGCCTGCTAGGTGTCTTCTACGACCACGAGGAACCATCTAGAACCCCCTGGGACCACTTAGGACCTTCTAGGACAATTGTATGACCCCGGGGAACCCCCTAGAGTCGTCTGGGACCCCCTTAGGGCCTACTAGAAACATTGTAAGACCCCAGGGAACACTCTAGAGTCCCCTAGGACTCCTTAAGGCCTTCTAGGACCCTTCTAGGACCATCAGGAGCCCTCTATAGCCCTCTGGGACACCTTTTTGCACATTCTAGGACACTTCTAGTGCCCCCAGAGACCCTCTAGAACTTCCTGGGAGTCTTTAGGGCCTACTAGGGCCCTTCTAGGATCACCAGGAACCCTCTAGAGCCTTCTGGGACCCACTTAGGGCCTTCAAGGACCCTTCTAGGACCACGAGGAACCCTTTAGAGCCCCCTGGGACCCCCTTAGGGCATTCTAGGACCCTTCTAGGGCCCCCAGGGACCCTCTAGAGCCCCCTGGCACCCCCTTAGGGCTTTCTAGGACCCTTCTAGGACCACCAGGACCCATCTATAGCCCTCTGGGACCCTCTTTGCGCCTTCTAGGACCCTTCTAGTGTCCTCAGGGACACTCTAGAGCCCCTTGGGACTCCTTAGGGCCTACTAGGACCCTTCTAGGACCACGAGAAACCCTCTAGAGCCCCCTGGGACCTCCTTAGGGCCTTCTAGGACTGTTCTAGGGTCACCAGGAACCATCTAGAGCCCTCTGGGACCCACTTAGGGCCTTCTAGGACCCTTCTAGGACCACGAGGAACTCTCTAGAGCCCCCTGGGACTTGCTTAAGGCCTTCTAGGACTCTTCTAGGACCACGAGAAACCATCTAGAGCCCCCTGGGACCCACTTAGGGCATTCTAGATTCATTTTAAGACCCTGGGGAACCCTCTAGAGCTTCGTGGTACCACTTAGAGCCTTGTAGGACCCTTCTAGGACCAGAAGGAACCCTCTAGAGCCCCCTGGGACCCCCTTAGGGCCTTCTAGGACAATTCTAGCGCCCCCAGGGACCCTCTAGAGCCCCCTGGGACACACTTAGGGCCTTCTAGGACCCTTCTAGGACCACAAGGAACCCTCAAGAGCCCCCTGGAACCCCTTTAGGGCCTTCTAGGACCCTTCTAGGACCACCAGGAGCCCTCTAGAGCCCCCTAGGACCCACTTAGGGCCTTCTAGGACTCTTCTAGTACCCCCAGGGACCCTCTAGAGCCCCCTGGAACCCTTTTAGGGCCTTCTAGGACCCTCCTAGGACCCACGGGTACCCTCTAGAGCCCTCTGGGACCCTTCTAGGGCTTTCTTGGACCCTTTTAGAATCACCAGGAACCCTCCAGAGTCCCCTGGGACCCTTCTAGGGCTTTCTAGGACCCTTCTAGGACCACAAGGAACCCTCTAGAGCCCTCTGGGACCATTTTAGGGCCTTCTAGGACCCTTCTAGGACCATGAGAAACCATCTGTAGCTCTCTGGGACCCCTTTAGGGCGTTCTAGGACTCTTCTAGGGTCCCCAGAGACCGTCTAGAGCCCCCTGGGATGCCTTAGAGCCTTCGAGGACCCTTCTAGGACCACGAGGAACCCTCTAGAGCCCCCTGGGACCCCCTTAGGGCATTCTAGGACCCTTCTAGGGCCCCCAGGGACCCTCTAGAGCCCCCTGGGACCCACTTAGGGCCTTCTAAGACCCTTCTAGGACCACCAGGAGACCTCTATAGCCCTCTGGGACACCTTTTTGCACATTCTAGGACACTTCTAGTGCCCCCAGAGACCCTCTAGAGCTCCCTGGGAGTCTTTAGGGCCTACTAGGACCCTTCTAGGATCACCAGGAACCCTCTAGAGCCCTCTGGGACCCACTTAGGGCCTTCTAGGACCCTTCTAGGACCACGAGGAACCCTCTAGAGCCCCCTGGGACTTGCTTAAGGCCTTCTAGAACCCTTCTAGGACCAGGAGAAACACTCTAGAGCCCCCTGGGACTCCTTTAGGGCCTTCTAGGATCATTGTAAGACCCTGGGGAACCCTCAAGAGCCTCGTGGGACCCCTTAGAGCCTTCTAGGACCCTTCTAGGACCACAAGGATCCCTCTAGGGCCCCCTGGGACCCACTTAGGGCCTTCTAGGACCATTCTAGTACCACAAGGAACCGTCTAGAGCCCCCTGGGACACCTTAGAGCCTTCTAGGGCTCTTCTAGCGCCCCAGTGACCCTCTAGAACCCCCTGGAACTTGCTTAAGTCCTTCTAGAACCTTTCTAGGGCCACGAAGAACTCTCTAGAGCCCCCTGGGACCCCCTTAGGGCCTTCTAGGTCCATGGTAAAACCCCGGGGAACCCTCTAGAGCACCCTGGGTCCTATTTAAGGCCTTCTAGTACAATTCTAGGGCCCCCAGGGACATTCTAGAACACCCTGGGTCCCCTTAGGGCCTTTTAGGTCCCTTCTAGGACCACGAGGAACCATCTAGAGCCCTCTGGGAACCACCTAGTGCCTTCTAGGACAATTCTAGGGCCACCAGGGTCCTTCTAGAACCTCCTGGGACAACTTTAGGGCTTTCTAGGACCATTTTAAGACTCTGGAATTCAAGATAGAGCGCCCTGGGACACCTTACAGCATTCTAGGTCCCTTCTAGGACCCCAGGAATCTTCTAGAACCCCCTGGGACCCCCTTAGGGCCTTCTAGGACCCTTTTAGGACAACCAGGAACCCTCTAGAGCCCTCTGGGACCCCCTTAGGGCCTTCTAGCACCCTTCTAGCACCACGAGGAACTCTCTAGAGCCCACTGGGACCCCCTTAAGAACTTCAAGGACCCTTCTAGGACCACAAGAAACCATCTAGAACCCCTTGGGACTCACATAGGGCCTTCTAGGATCATTGTAACACCTTGGGGAACCATCTAGAGCGTCGTGGGACAACTTAGAGCCTTCTAGGATGATTCTAGTACCACGAGGAACCCTCTAGAGCCCCCTAGGACTCACTCAGGGCCTTCTAGGACTCTTCTAGCACCCCCAGGGACCCACTAGAGCCTCCTGGAACCACATAGGGCCTTCTAGGACCCTTTTAGGACCACGAGGAACCCTTTAGATCCCCCAGGGACCTTTTTAGGGCCTTCTAGGACAATTCTAGGACCACCAGAAACCCTCTAGAGCCCCCGGGACCCTATTAGGGCCTTCTAGGGCCCTTCTAGGACCTCGAGGAACCCTTTAGATCCCCCGGGGACCTTTTTAGGGCCTTCTAGGACAATTCTAGGACCACCAGGAACCGTCTAGAGCCATCTGGGGCCCTCTTAGGACATTCTAGTGCCCTTCTAGGACCACGAAGTACTTTCCATAGCCCCCTGGGACACCCTTGGGACCTTCTGGGACCCTCCTAGACCACGAGGAACCCTCTCGACCCCCTGGGACCCCCTTAGGGCCTACTAGGACTATTGTAAGACCCCAGGGACCCCTCTAGAGTCCCCTGGGAACACTTTAGGGCCTTCTAAGACCCTTCTAGGACCACAAGGAACCTTCTAGAGCCCTCTGGGACCCCCTTAGAGCCTTCTAGGACCTTTCTAGGAGCCCCAGAAACCTTTAGAGCCCCCTGGGACTGACTTAGGGCATTCTAGGTGTCTTCTAGGACTCGTAGAACCCTCTCGAGCCCCCTGGAACCCCCTTAAGGTCTTCTAGGACCCTTCTAGGAGCACCAGGAACACTCTAGAGCCCCTAGGACCCACTTAGGGCCTTCTAGATCCCTTCTTGGACCCCCAGGGACCCTCTAGAGCCCACTGGGCCCCACTTAGGGCCTTCTACGACCCTTCTAGAACCATGGGAAACCCTCTGGAGCCCCCTGGGACCCCCTTAGGGCCTTCCAGGACCCTTCTAGGACCACGAGAAACCCTCTAGAGCCCCCTGGGACTCACTTAGGGCATTCTAGGACAATTTCAATACTCCGGGGAACAATCTAGAGCCCCCTGGGTCCCCTTAGAGCATTCTAGGACCATTCTAGGAGACACAGGAACCCTCTAACACCCCCGGGACCCACATAGGGCCTTCTAGGACCTTTCTAGGACCACGAGGAATCCTCTGGATCTCCCTGGGGCCCCCTTAGGGCCTTCTAGGACCCTTCTAGGACCACAAGGAACCCTCTAGAGCCCTCTGTGACACATTTTGTGCCTCCTAGGAGACTTTTAGTGCCCCCAGGGACCCTCTAGACCCACTGTGATCCATTTAGGGCCTTCTAGGACAATTCTAGGGCCCCCAGGGACACTCTAGAGCCCCGTGGGACCCCTTAGAGCATTCTAGGACACTTCTAGGAGCCCCAGAAACCTTCTAGAACCCTCTGGGACCCACTTAGGCCCTTCTAGAACCCTTCTAGGACCACCAGGAACCTTCTAAAGCCCTCTGGGACCCCCTTAAAGCCTTCTAGGACCCTTCTAGTGCTCCCAGGAACCCTCTAGAGCCCCCTGGGACCCCTTTATGGCCTTCTAAGACCCTTCTAGGACCACAAGAAACGCTCTAGAGCCCCCAGGGACTCCCTTAGGTCCTTCTAGGACCCTTCTAGGATCACCAGGATCCCTTTAGAGCCTTCTGGGACCCACTTAGGTCCTTCTAGTACCGTTCTAAGACCACGAGGAACTCTCTAGAGCCCCCTGGGACGCCCTTAGGGCCTTCTAGGACCCTTCTAGGACCACGAGAAACCATCTAGAGCTCCCTGGGAACCCCTTACGGCCTTCTAGGATCATTGTAAGACCCCGGGGAACCCTCTAGAGCTCCCTGGGACCTCTTTAGGCCCTTTTAGGGCCCTTCTAGGACCACCAGGGACACTCTAGAGCCCCCTGGGACTTGCTTAAGGCCTTCTAGGACCCTTCTAGGGCCACCAGGGACACTCTAGAGCCCCCTGGGACCCCCTTAGGGCCTGCTAGGTGTCTTCTACGACCACGAGGAACCATCTAGAACCCCCTGGGACCACTTAGGACCTTCTAGGACAATTGTATGACCCCGGGGAACCCCCTAGAGTCGTCTGGGACCCCTTTAGGGCCTACTAGAAACATTGTAAGACCCCAGGGAACACTCTAGAGTCCCCTAGGACTCCTTAAGGCCTTCTAGGACCCTTCTAGGACCACAAGAAACCCTCTAGAGCCCCCAGGGACTCCCTTAGGGCCTTCTAGGACCCTTCTAGGATCACCAGGAACCCTCTAGAGCCATCTGGGACCCACTTAGGACCTTCTAGGACCCTTCTAGGACCACGAGAAACCATCTAGAGCCCCCTGGGACTCCTTAGAGCCTTCTAGGACCCTTCTAGGAGTCCCTGAATCCCTCTAGAGCCCCATGGGACCCACTTAGGTCCTTCTAGGACACTTCAAACACCACCAGCATCCCTCTAGAGCCCCCTGGGAAGCATTTAGGGCCTTCTAAGACCCTTCTAGGACCACGAGGAACCCTCTAGAGCCCCCTGGGACCATTTTAGGGCCTTCTAGGTCCCTTCTAGGACCACTAGGAACCATGTAGACCACCTGGGACCCTTTAGGACCTTCTAGGACCATTGTAAGACCATGGGGATCCCTGTAGAGCCCTCTGGGACCCCCTTAGGACCTTCTAGGACCCTTCTAGGACCACCAGGATCCCTCTAGAGCCCCCTGGAACCACCTTAGGGCCTTCTAAAACCCTTCTAGGACCTTGAGGAACCCTCTAGAGCTCTTTGGGACCCCTATAGAAGGGTCTGGAGGCCTTCAGAAGGGTCTGGGTTGGCTCTAGAAAGGTCTGGGGGCCTTCAGAATGGCCCTGGGGGGATCTAGAAGGGTCTGGAGGCCTTCAGAAGGGTCCTGAGTGGCTCTAGAAGGGTCTGGGGGCCTTCAGAAGGGCCCTGGGGGGATCTAGAAGGGTCTGGAGGCCTTCAGAAGGGTCCTGAGTGGCTCTAGAAGGGTCTGGGGGCCTTCAGAAGGGCCCTGGGGGGATCTAGAAGGGTCTGGAGGCCTTCCGAAGGGTCCTGAGCGGCTCTAGAATGGTCTGGGGGCATTCAGAAGGGTCTGGATGGGCTCTAGAAGGGTCTGGGGTCCTTCAGAATGGCCCTGGGGGGATCTAGAATGGTCTGGAAGCCATCAGAAGGGCCCTGAGTGGCTCTAGAACCGTCTGGGGGCCTTCAGAATGGCCCAGGGGAACTAGAAGGGTCTGGAGGCCTTCAGAAGGGTCCTGAGTGGCTCTAGAAGGGTCTGGGGGCCGTCAGAAGGGCCGTGGGTGGGCTCTAGAAGGGTCTGGGGGCCTTCAGAAGGGCCCCGGGTGGGCTCTAGAAGGGTCTGGAGGCCTTCAGAAGGGTCCTGAGGGGCTCTAGAAGGGTCCAACTTGGATCTCAAACGGTCTAGGGCCTTCAGATTGGTCCTGGGGGGCTCTAGAAGGGTCTTGGAACCTTCATAAAGGTCCTGACTGGCTCTAGAAGGGTTCTGAGGGGCTCTAGAAGGGTCTGGGGGCATTCAGAAGGGTCCTGAGGGGCTCTAGAAGGGTCTGGGAGCCTTTAGAAGGGTCCTCGGGGGATCTAGAAAGTCATAGAAGGGTCTTAGAAGGCCCTAACAGCGTCCCAGGGTGCTCCAGAGGGTTTCCAGAAGCCTTAGAAGAGTCCTACAAGGACCTAAGGAGGTGCCAGGAGGCTCCAGAGGCTTCCTGGTGACTCTAGAAGGGTCCTTGAAAGCCCTAAGTGGGTCCCAGGTGGATCTAGCGGGTACCTGTGGGTTCTAGAAGGTTCCTAGAAGGTCGTAAGGGGGTCCCAGGGGGCTCTAGAGGGTTCCTGGTGGTCCTAGAAGGTTCCTAGAAGGTCCTAAGGGGGTCCCAGAGCGCTCTAGAGGTATCCTCGTGGTCGTAGAAGGTTCCTATAAGGTTCTAAGGGGGTCTCAGGGGGCTCTAGATGGTTCCTCGTGGTCCTAGGAGGGTCCTAGAAAGCCCTAAGCGGGTCCCAGGAGGCTCTAGAGGGTTCCTGGTGACTCTAGAAGGGTCCCAGTAAGCCCTAGAAAGGTCCCAGGGGGCTCTAGAGGGTTCCTGGAGACCCTAGAAGAGTCCCAGAAAGCCCTAGAAGGGTCCCACGGGGCTCTAGAGGGTTCTCGTGGGTCCTAGAAGGGTTCTAGAAGGCCCTAAGGGTGCCCAGAGGACTCCAGAGGATTCTTCGTGGTCCTAGAAGAGCTCTAGAAGCACTAAATGGGTCCAAGTTTGCTCTAGAGGGTTCCTCGTGGTCTTAGAAGCGTCCGAGAAGGCCCTAAGTGGGTCCCGGGGGGCTCTAGAGGGTCCTTGGGGCACTAGAAGGGTCCTAGAAGGCATTAAGTGGGTCTCAGGTGGCTCTAGGGGTTTCCTCGTTGTCCTAGAAGGGTCCTAGGAGGCCCTAAGTGGGTCCCAGGGGGCTCTAGAGGGTTCCATGTGTTCCTAGAATAACCCAGAAGGCCCTAAGGAGGTCCCAGGTGGCTCTAGATGGTTTCTTGTGGTCCTAGAAGGGTCATAGAAAGCTCTAAGGGGGTCCTAGGGAGCTCTAGAGGGTTCCTCGTGGTGCTAGAATGTTCCTAGAAGGCTCTAAGGGGGTTCCAAAGAGCTCTAGAGGGTTCTTCGTGGTCTTAGAAGCATCTGAGAAGGCCCTAAGGGGGTCCCAGGGGGCTCTAGAATGTCCCTGGGGGCCCTAGAAAGGTCCTAGAAGGCCCTAAGAAGGTCCCAGGTGCCTCTAGAGAGTTCCTCGTGGTCTTAGAAGGGTTCTAGAAGGCCCTAAGTGGTCCCAGGGGGCTCTAGAGGGTCCCTGGGACACTAGAAGTGTCCTAGAAGGCCCTAAGTGGGTCTCAGGGTGCTCTAGGGGGTTCCTCGTTGTCCTAGAAGTGTCCTAGGAGGCCCTAAGTGGGTCCCAGGGGGCTCTAGAGGGCTCCGGGTGACCCTAGAAGACTCCTATAAAGCTCTAGAAGGGTCCCAGGGGGCTCTAGAGGGTACATGGTGACACTAGAAGGGTCCTAGAAAGACCTAGAATGGTCCCAGAGGGCTCTGGAGGGTTCCCTTGGGTCCTAGAAGCGTCCTAGAAGGCCCTAAAGGGGTCCCAAGGGGGTCTAGATGGTTCCTCGTGGTCCTAAAAGGGTCTTAGAAGGCCCTAAATGGGTCCCAGGGGGCTCTAGAGGGTTCCTCGTGGTTCTAAAAGGGTCCTAGAAGGCCCTAAGGGGCTCCCAGGGGTCTCTAGAAGGTTTCTTGTGGTCCTAGAATGGTCCTAGAAAACACTAAGGGGGTCCCAGGGAGTTCTACATGGTTTCTCGTGGTCCTAGAAGGCACCTAGAAGGGTCTAAGTGGGTCCCAGGGGGCTCTAGAGGGTTTCTCGTGGTCCTTGAAGCGTCCTAGACGGTCCTAAAGGGGTCCGAGGGAGTTCTAGAGGGTTCCTGGTTACTCTAGAAGTGTCCTAGAAAGCCCTAGAAGGGTGCAATGGGGCTCTAGAGGGTTCCCTGTTGTCCTTGAAGGGTCCTAGAAGGCCCTAAAATTGTCCCAGTGGGTTCTAGAGGGTTCCTGGTACTCCTAGAAGAGTCCTATAAGGATCCATGCAGTCCCAGGTGGCTCTAGAGGGTCCCTGGGGGGCCTAGAAGGGTCCTAGAAGGCCCTAAAGGGGACCCGGGGGCTCTAGAGTGTTCGCCGGTGACTTCCAATGGTCCTAGAAGGTCCTAAGGGGGCACTAGGGGGCTCCAGGTTGTTTCTCATGGTCCTAGAAGGGCCCTAGAAGGCCCTAAAGTGGTTCCAGAGGGATTTAGAGTGTTCCCCGGGGTCTTACCATGGTCCTAGAAGGCCCTAAGTGGGTCCCAGGGGGCTCTAGAGGGTTTCTCGTGGTCCTAGAAGGGTCCTGGAAGGCCCTAAACTGGTCCCAGGGGGCTGTAGATTGTTTCTCATTGTCCTAGAAGGGTCCTAGAAGTCCCTAAAAGGGTCCCAGGGGGCTCTAGAGGGTTCCTTGTGGCCCTAGAAGGGTCTTAGAAGGCCCTAAGTGTGCCCAGAGGACTCCAGAGGATTCTTCGTGGTCCTAGAAGAGCTCTAGAAGGCACTAAATGGGTCCAAGGTTGCTCTACAGGGTTCCTCGTGGTCTTAGAAGGATCCTAGAAGGCTCTAAGGGGTCCCAGTGGGCTCTAGAGGGTCCCTGGGGGTCCTAGAAGGGTCCTAGAAGGCCCTAAGTGGGTCCCAGGGGTCTCTAGAGGGTTTCCCAGGGACTTACAATGATCCTAGAAGGCCCTACGGGGGTCCCAGGTGTCTCTAGGGGGTTCCTCGTTGTCCTAGAAGGTTCCTAGGAGGCCCTAAGTGGGTCCCAGGGGGCTCTAGAGGGCTCCTGGTGACTCTAGAAGTCTCCTATAAAGCCCTAGAAGGGTCCCAGGGGTCTCGAGAGGGTACATGGTGACACTAGAATGGTGTTAGAAAGACCTAGAATGGTCCCAAAGGGCTCTAGAGGGTTCCCTTGGGTCCTAGAAGGGTCCTAGAATGCACTAAGGGGGTCCCAGGGGGCTCTAGAGGGTTTCTCATGGTCCTAGAAAGGTCCTTGAAGGCTCTAAGGGGGGCCCACTTGGCTGTAGAGGGTCCCTGGGGGTCTAAGAATGTCCTAGATTGCCCTAAGGGGGTCCTAGGGAGCTCTAGAGGGTTCCTCGTGTTCCTAGAAGGGTCCTAGAAGGCCCTAAGGGGGTCTCAGTGTGCTCTAGAGGGTTCCTCGTGGTCCTAGAAGGGCCCTAGAAGGCCCTAAAGGGGTCCCAGGGGGCTCTAGAGAGTTCCTCGGGGTCTTAAAATGGTTCTAGAATGCCCTACGGTTGTCCCAGGGGGCTCTAGATGGTATCTCATGGTCCTAGAATGACCCTAGAAAACCCTAAAGGGTCCCAGGGGGCTCTAGATGGTATCTCATGGTCCTAGAAGGGTCCTAGAAAGCCCTAAGGGGGTCCCAGGGGGCTCTAGATGGTTTCTCGAGGTCTTAGAAGGGTCCTAGAAGGGACTAAGGGAGTCGCAGGGGGGTCTAGAGGGTTCCTGGGGCTCCTAGAAGGGTCCCAGTAGTCTCTAAGTTGTCCCAGGGGGCTCTAGAGGGTTTCTCGTGGCCCTAGAAAGGTCCTAGAAAGTCCTAAGTCGGTCCCAGGGTGCTCTAGAAGGTCCTTTGGGGACCTAGAAGGGTCCTAGAAGGCCCTAAGGGGGTCCCAGGGGGCTCTAGAGGGTTCCTGGTGCCTCTACAAGGGTCTTAGAAAATCCTAGAAATTTCCCAGGGGGTTCTAGATGGTTCCTTGTAATTCTAGAAGTGTTCTAGAAGGCCGTTAATGGGTCCCATGGGGTTCCTTGTGGTCCTAGAATGGTCCTAGAAGGCCCCAAGGGGTTCCCAGGGGGCTCTAGAGGGTTCCTGGGGCTCCTAGAAGGGTCCTAGAAGGCTCTAAGGGGGTCCCAGGGTGCTCTAGAAGGTCCCTGGGGGCACTAGAAGGGTCCTAGAAGGCACTAAATCGGTCCCAAGGGGCTCTAGAGGGTTTCCCGGCATCTTACAATGGTCCTACATGGCCCTAAGTTGTCCCAGGAGGCTCTAGAGGGTTCCATGTGTTCCTAGAATAACCCAGAAGGCCCTAAGGAGGTCCCAGGTGGCTCTAGATGGTTTCTCGTTGTCCTAGAAGGGTCATAGAAGGCTCTAAGGGGGTCCTAGGGAGCTCTAGAGGGTTCCTCGTGGTGCTAGAATGTACCTAGAAGGCTCTAAGGGGGTCCCAGGTGGCTCTAGAGGGTTCTTTGTGGTCTTAGAAGCGTCCGACAAGGCCCTAAGTGGGTCCCAGAGGGCTCTAGAAGGTCCCTGGGGGACCTAGAAATGTCCTAGAAGGCCCTAAGGAGGTCCCAGGTTCCTCTAGAGAGTTTCTCGTGGTCTTAGAAGGGTTCTAGAAGGCCCTATGGGGTCCCAGGGGGCTCTAGAGGGTCCCTGGGGCACTAGAAGTGTCCTAGAAGGCCCTAAGTTGGTCTCAGGGTGCTCTAGGGGGTTCCTCATGTCCTAGAAGTGTCCTAGGAGGCCCTAAGTGGGTCCCAGGGGGCTCTAGAAGGCTCCTGGTGACTCTAGAAGTCTCCTATAAAGCTCTAGAAGGGTCCCAGAAGGCTCTAGAGGGTTCCTGGTGACACTAGAAGGGTCCTAGAAAGACCTAGAATGGTCCCAGAGGGCTCTAGAGGGTTCCCGTGGGTCCTAGAAGGGTCCTAGAAGGCCCTAAAGGGGTCCCAAGGGGGTCTAGGTGGTTCCTCGTAGTCCTAAAAGGGTCTTAGAAGGCCCTAAATGGGTCCCAGGGGGCTCTAGAGGGTTCCTCGTGGTTCTAAAAGGGTCCTAGAAGGCCCTAAAGGGGACCCAGGGGGCTCTAGAGGGTCCTTCGTGGTCTTAGAAGCGTCCGAGAAGGCCCTAAGGGGGTCCCAGGGGGCTCTTGAAGGTCCCTGGGGGCCCTAGAATGGTCCTAGAAGGCCCTATGGAGGTCCCAGGGGGCTCTAGAGAGGTCCTAGTGGTCTTAGAAGGGTTCTAGAAGGCCCTAAGGGGGTCTCAGGGGGCTCTAGGGGGCTCCTGGTGACTCTAGAAGTTTCCTATAAAGCTCTAGAAGGGTCCCGGGTGCTCTAGAGGTTTCCTCGTGGTCCTAGAAAGTCCTAAGTGGGTCCCAGGGGGCTCTAGAGGGTCTATGGGGGTGATAGAAGGGTCCTAGAAGGCCCTAAGTGTGTCCCAGGGGGCTCTAGATGGTTTCTCGTGGTCCTAGAAGGGTCTTAGAAGGCCCTAAGGGGGTTCCAGGGGGCTCAAGAGGGTTCCTGTGGTTCCTAGAAGTGCCCTAGAATGGTCTAAGTGGTTCCAGGGGGCTCTAGAGTGTCTCTGGGGGCCCTAGAAGGGTCCTAGAATGCCCTAAAGGGGTCCCAGGGGGCTCTAGATTGTTCCCATGGTCTTAAAATTGTGCTAGAAGGCCCTAAGTTTGTCCAAGGGGTCTCTAGAAGGTTTCTCGTGGTCCTAGAAGGGTCCTAGAAAGTCCTAACGGGGTCCAAGGGAGCTCTAGAGGGTTCCTGGTGACTCTAGAAGTGTCCTAGAAAACCCTAGAAGGGTCCCAGGGGGCTCTAGAGGGTTCTTTGTGGTCCTAGAAGGGTCCTAGAAGGCCCTAAAGTGGTCCCAAGTGGTTCTAGAGGGTTCCTGGTGCTCCTAGAAGGGTCCTGGAAGGCTCTAAGCGGTCCCAGGAGACTCTAGAGGGTCACTGGAGGACCTAGAAGTGTCCTAGAATGCCCGAAGTGGGTGCCAGGGGGCTCTAGATGGTTACCGTGGGTCCTGGAAGGGTCCTAGAAGGCCCTAAGGGGGTCCCAGGGGGCTCTAGAGAGTTCCTCGAGGTCCTGGAAGGGTTCTACAAAGCCCAAAGGGGTCACAGTGGGCTCTAGAGGGTTCCTGGTGGTCCTAGAAGTTTCCTAGAATGCCCTAAGTGGGTCTCAGGGGGCTCTTGAGGGTCCCTGGGGGCGCTAGAATTGTCCTAGAAGGCCCTAAAGGGGACCCAGAGGGCCCTAGAGGGTTCCCCGGGGTCTTAAAATGGTCCAAGAAGGCCCTAAGGGGGTAACAGTTGGCTCTAGGTTGTTTCTCGTCGTCCTAGAAGGGTCCTTGAAGGCCCTAAATTGGTCCCAGGGAGCTCTAGAGAGTTCCTGGTGGTCCTAGAAGGGTCCTAGGAGGCACTAAAGGGGTCCCAGGGGTCTCTAGAAGGTTCCCAGGGGTCTTACAATGTTCCTAGAAGGCCCTAAGTGGGACCCAGGGGGTCTAGATGGTTTCTCGTGGTCCTAGAAGGGTCCTAGAAGGCCCTAAAGTGGTCCCAGGGGGCTCTACATGGTTCCTTGTGGTCCTAGAAGGGTCCTAGAAGGCCCTAAGGGGGTCCCAGGGGGCTCTAGAGGGTTCCTGGTGGTCCTAGAAGGATTCTAGAAGGCCCTAAGTGGTTCCCAGAGGGCTCTAGAGGGTTTCTCGTTGTCCTAGAAGGGTCCTAGGAGGCCCTAAATGGGGCCCAGGGAGCTCTAGACGGTTCCTCGTGGTCCTAGAAGGATCCTAGAAGGACCTAAGTTGTTCCCAGAGGGCTCTAGATGGTTTCTCGTGGTCTTAGAATGGACCTAGAAGGCCCTAAAGTGGTCCCAGTGGACTCTAGAGGGTTCCTGGGGTTCCTAGAAGGGCCCTAGAAAGGTCTAAGGGATTCCAGGGGGCTCTAGAGGGTCTCTGGGGGCCCTAGATTAGTTTTAGAAGGCCCTAAAGGGGTCCCAGGGGGCTCTAGAGCGTTCCCCGGGGTCTTACCATGGTCCTAGAAGGCCCTAAGTGGGTCCCAGGGGGCTCTAGAAGGTTTCTCGTGGTCCTAGAAGGGTCCTAGAAAGTCCTAAAGGGGTCCAAGGGAGCTTTAGAGGGTTCCTGGTGAATCTAGAAGTGTCCTAGAAAGCCCTAGAAGGGTCCCAGGGGGCTCTAGAGGTTTCCCTGTGGTCCTAGAAGGGTCCTAGAAGACCCTAAAGTGGTCCCAGGGGGCTCTAGATGGCTCCTGGTGCTCCTAGAAGGGTCCTAGAAGGCTCTAAGCTGTCCCAGGGGACTCTAGAGGGTACCTAGAGGGCCTAGAAGTGACCTAGAAGGCCCTAAAGGGGTCCCAGGGGGCTCTAGATGGTGCCTGTGGGTCCTAGAAGGGTCTTAGAAGGCCCTAAGGTGGTCCCAGGGGGCTCTAGAGGGTTCCTCGTGGTCCTAGAAGGGTTCTACAAAGCCCTAAGGGGTCCCAGTGGGATCTAGAGGGTTCCTGGTGGTTTTAGAAGGCTCCCAGGGGTCTTTAGAGGGTCCCTGGAGGCCCTAGAAGTATCCTAGAAGGCACTAAAGGGGACCCAGGGGGCTCTAGAGTGTTCCCCGTGGTCTTACAATCGTCCTAGAAGGCCCTAAGGGGGTACCAGGGGTCTCTAGGTTGTTTCTCGTGGTCCTAAAAGGGTCCTAGAAGGCCCTAAAGTGGTCCCAGGGGGCTCTAGAGGGTTCCTGGTGGTCCTAGAAGGGTCCTAGAAGGCACTAAAGGGGTCCCAGGGGTCTCTAGAAGGTTCCCAGGGGTCTTACAATGATCCTAGAAGGCTCTAAGTGGGTCCCATGGGGCTCTAGATGGTTTCTCGTGGTCCTAGAAGGGTCCTAGAAGGCCCTAAAGGGGTCCCAGGGGGCTCTAGATTGTTTCTCGAGGTCCTAGAAGCGTCCTAGAAGGCCGTAAGTGCGTCCCAGGGGGCTCTAGAGGGTTCCTGGTGGTCCTAGAAGGATTCTAGAAGGCCCTAAGTGGTTCTCAGAGGGCTCTAGAGGGTTCCTCGTGGTCCTAGAAGGGTCTTAGAAGGCCATAAAGGGGTCCCAGGGTGCTCTAGAGGTCTTTAGTATGGATCTGGGGGGCTCTAGAAGGGTCTGGGCGCTTTTAGAATGGATGTGAGAAGCTCTAGAAGGGTTCAGGGTCTTTTTGAATCTCCCTGGGGGGCTCTAGAAGGGTCTGGGGGCTTTTAGAATTGTCCAGATGGGCTCTAGAAGGGTCTAGGGTCCTTTAGAATGGGTCTGGGGTGCTCTAGAAGGGTCTGGGGTCTTTTAAAATGGACGTGAGAAGATCTAGATGGGTCCAGGGGCCTTTAGAATGTCGCTGAGGGCCTCTAGAAGGGTCTGGGGTCCTCTAGAAGGGACGTGAGATGCTCTAGAAGGGTCCAGGGTCCTTTAGAAGGTCTCTGGCGTCTCTAGAAGGGTCTGGAGGCTTCTAGAAGGGATGTGAGAAGCTCTAGAAGGGTCCAGGGGCCTTTAGAACGTCTCTGGGGGGCTCTAGAAGGGTCTGGGGGCCTTTAGAAAGGACGTGAGACTCTCTAGAAGGGTCCAGGGGCCTTTAGAACGTCTCTGGGGGGCTCTAGTGGGATCTGGGGTCTTTTAGAAGGACTCTGGGGCCCTCTAGAAGGGTCTAGGGTCCATTAGAATGGGTCTGGGAGGATTTAGAAGGGTCTAGATGCCTTTAGAACGTCCCTGGGGGGTCTAGAAGGGTCTGGGGTCTTTTAGAAGCGACGTGAGAAGCTCTAGAAGGGTCCAGGGTCCTTTAGAAGGTCTCTGGGGGGCTCTAGAAGGGTCTGGGTGCATTTAGAAGGGATGTGAGTGGCTGTAGAAGGGTCTGGGCGCCTTTAGAAGGTCTCTGGGGGGCTCTAGAAAGGTCTGGGTTCTTTTAGAAGGGACGTGAGAAGCTCTTGAAGGGTCCAAGGACCTTTAAAATAGTTCTGGGGGCTCTAGAGGAGTCTGGAGGCTGTTAGAATGGTCCAGATGGGCTCTAGAATGGCCTGGTCGCTTTTAGAAGGTCTCTGGGGGGCTCTCGAAGGGTCTGGGGTCTTTTAGAAGGGACGTGAGAAGCTCTAGAAGGGTCCAGGGGCCTTTAGAAGGTCTCTGGGGGGCACTCAAAGGGTCTGGGGGCTTTTAGAAGGGACGTGAGAAGCTCTGGAAGGGTCCAGGGGCCTTTAGAAGGGCTCTGGGGAGTCTAGAATGGTCTGGGGGCCTCTAGAATGGTCCAGAAGGGCTCTAGAATGGTCTTGGCACTTTTAGAAGGGCCCCGGTGGGTGCTAGAATGGTCTGGGGTCTTTTAGAATGGACGTCAGGTGCTCTAGAAGGGTCTGGGGGCTTTTAGAAGGGTCCAGTGGAGCTCTAGGAGGGTCTGGGGGCCTTTAGAAGGGCTCTGGCGGTCTTTAGAGACATCTGGGGGCCTTTAGAAGGACTCTGGGGGCCTCTAGAAGGGTCTAGAGGCCTTTAGATTTGTCTAGAGGAGCTCTAGAAGGACTAATCCCCTAACCCTAACACTTAACCCTAACCCCCTATCCCCAACCCTGACCCAAACCGGATAACCATAACCCTAATCCCTATCCCCCTAACCCTAACCCTAAACCCTAACCCTAACCCTAATAACCCTAACCCTAACCCTAACCCTAATGACCCTAACCCTAACCCTAACCCTATACCCCTATCCATAACCCCTAACCCTAACCCAAATCCTAACCCTAACCCTAATGACCCTAACCCTAACACTAACCCCTAACTTCTAGAGCTTCTCCCATCCCTTCTAAAAGCCCCTGGACCCTTCTAGAGCCCCCTGGGTCCCTTCTAAAAGTGCCAAGACCCTTCTAGAGCCCATCTAGACAATTCTAAAGGCCCCCAGATCCCTCTGGACCCCCCAGAGACCTTCTAAAGGCCCCTAGACCCTTCTAGAGCTTCTCACGTCCCTTCTAAAAGCCCCCAGACCCTTCTAGAGCCCCCCAGAGACCTTCTAAAGGCCCCTGGACCCTTCTAGAGCTTCTCATGACCCTTTTAAAAGCCCCCAGACCCATCTAGAGCCCCCCAGAGACATTCTAAAGGCACCTGGACCCTTCAAGAGCTTCTCACGCCCATTCTAAAAGCCCCCAGACCCTTCTAGAGCCCCCCAGATCCAATCTAAAGATATCTAGAGCCCCCTGGGACCATTTACGGCCTTCTAAGACACTTCTAGGACCACGAGGAGCGATCTAGAGCCCCCTGGGACCCATTAAGGCCTTCTAGGACCCATCTAGGGCCACGAGAATCCCTCTAGAGCCCCCTGGGACCTCTTTAGGGCCTTCTTGGACCCTTCTAGGGACCCCCAGGGACCCTCTAGAACCCACTGGGACCCACTTAGGGCCTTCTAGGACCCTTCTAGGACCACGAGAAACCCTCTAGAGCCCCCTGGGACTCCCGTAGGGCCTTCTAGGATCATTGTAAGCCCCCAGGGAACCCTCTAGAGCCCCCTGGGACCCACTTAGGGCCTTCTAGGACCCTTCTAGGGCCCCCAGGGACCCTCTAGAGCACACTGGGACCCCTTAGAGACTTCTAGGACCCTTCTAGGACCACGAGGAACTCTCTAGAGCCCACTGGGACGCCTTAGGGCCTTCTAAGACCCTTCTAGGACCACGACGAACCCTCTAGAACCCTCTGGGACCCTTCTAGGGCTTTCTAGGACCCTTTTAGAATCACCAGGAACCCTCTAGAGCACCCTGGGACCCTTCTAGGGCTTTCTTGGACACTTTTAGAGTCACCAGGAACCCTCTAGAGCCCCCTGGGACCCCTCTAGGACCACGAGAAACCATCTATAGCTCCCTGGGACCCACTTAGTGCCTTCTAGGACGCTTCTAGGGACACCAGAGACCCTCTAGAGCCCCCTGGGATGCCTTAGAGCCTCCTAGGACACTTCTAGGACAACGAGGAACCCTATAGAGACATCTGGGACACACTTAGGGCCTTCTAGGACCACGAGGAACCCTCTAGAGCCCCCTGAGACCCGCTTAGGGCCTTCTAGGACCCTTCTATGACCACGAGGAACCCTCTAGAGCCACCTAGGACCCCCTTAGGGCCTTCTAGAACCCTTCATGGACCCCCAGGGACCCGCTAGAGCCCACTGGCCCCCCTTAGGGCCTTCTAGGACCCTTCTAGGACCACGAGAAACAATCTAGAGCCCCCTGGGACCCCCTTAGGGCCAACTAGGACCAGTGTAAGACCCTGGGGAACCCTCTAGAGCCCCCTGGGTCCCCTTTAGGGCCTTCTAGGACCCTTCTAGGGACCCCAGGGACCCTCTAGAGCCCACTGGGACTGCCTTAGGGCCTACTAGGACCCTTCTAGGACTATGAGGAACCCTCTAGAGCCCCCTGGGACTCCCTTAGAGCCTTCTAGGATCATTGTAAGACCCTGGGGAACCCTCAAGAGCCTCGTGGGACCACTTAGAGCCTTCTAGGACCCTTCTAGGACCACGAGGATCCCTCTAGAGCCCCCTGGGACCCACTTAGGGCCTTCTAGGACCATTCTAGAACCACAAGGAACATTCTAGAGCCCCCTGGGACAACTTAGGGACTTCTAGGGCTCTTCTAGCGCCCCAGTGACCCTCTAGACCCCCCTGGAACTGCTTAAGTCCTTCTAGAACCCTTCTAGGGCCACGAGGAACCCTCTGGAGCCCCCTGGGACCTCCTTAGGGCCTTCTAGGTCCATGGTAAAACCCCGGGGAACCCTCTAGAGCACCCTGGGTCCTATTTAAGGCCTTCTAGTACACTTCTAGGGCCCTCAGGGACCTTCTAGAGCCCCCTGGGTCCCCTTAGGGCCTTTTAGGACCCTTCTAGGACCACGAGGAACCATCTAGAGCCCTCTGGGAACCCCTTAGGGCCTTCTAGGACCCTTCTAGGGCCCCCAGGGACCCTCTAGAGCCCCCTGGGACCCACTTAGGGCCTTCTAGGAGACTTCTAGGACCACCAGGAGCCCTCTATAGCCCTCTGGGACCCTCTTTGCGCCTTCTAGGACACTTCTAGTGCCCCCAGGGACACTCTAGAGCCCCCTGGGACTCCTCAGGGCCTACTAGGACCCTTCTAGGACCATGAGAAACCCTCTAGAGCCCCCTGGGACCTCCTTAGGGCCTTCTAGGACCGTTCTAGGGTCACCAGGAACCCTTTAGAGCCCTCTGGGACCCACTTTGGGCCTTCTAGGACCCCTCTAGGACCACGAGGAACTCTCTAGAGCCCCCTGGGACTTGCTTAAGGCCTTCTAGGACTCTTCTAGGACCACGAGAATCCATCTAGAGCCCCCTGGGACCCACTTAGGGCATTCTAGGTTCATTTTAAGACCCTGGGGAACCCTCTAGAGCCTCGTGGTACCACTTAGAGCCTTGTAGGACCCTTCTAGGACATGAAGGAACCCTCTAGAGCCCCCTGGGACCCCCTTAGGGCCTTCTAGGACAATTCTAGCGCCCCCAGGGACCCTCTAGAGCCCCCTGGGACACACTGAGGGCCTTCTAGGACCCTTCTAGGACACAGGGAACCCTCAAGAGCCCCCTGGGACCCCCTTAGGGCTTTCTAGGTCCATGGTAAGACCCTGGGGAACCCTCCAGAGCAACCTGGGTCCTCTTTAGTGCCTTCTAGTACCCTTCTAGGGCCCCCAGGGACCTTCTAGAGCCCCCTGGTTACACTTTGAGCCTTCTAGAACCCTTCTAGGAGCCCCAGGAACCCTCTAGAGCCCGCTAGGTCCCCCTTAAGGCCTTCTAGGACAATTCTAGGGCCGCCAGGGTCCTTCTAGAGCCCCCTGGGACCCCTTTAGGGCCTTCTAGGACCCTTCTAGGACCACCAGGAGCCCTCTAGAGCCCCCTAGGACCCACTTAGGGCCTTCTAGGACTCTTCTAGTACCCCCAGGGACCCTCTAGAGCCCCCTGGGACCCTTTTAGGGCCTTCTAGGACCCTCCTAGGACCCACGGGTAACCTCTAGAGCCCTCTGGGACCCTTCTAGGGCTTTCTTGGACCCTTTTAGAATAACCAGGAACTCTCCAGAGTCCCCTGGGACCCTTCTAGGGCTTTCTAGGACCCTTCTAGGACCACGAGGAACCCTCTAGAGCCCCCTGGGACCATTTTAGGGCCTTCTAGGACCCTTCTAGGACCACGAGAAACCATCTATAGCTCTCTGGGACCCCTTTAGGGCATTCTAGGACTCTTCTAGGGTCCCCAGGGACCCTCTAGAGCCCCCTGGGACCCACTTTGGCCCTTCTAAGACCCTTCTAGGACCACCAGGAGCCCTCTATAGCCTTCTGGGACACCTTTTTGCACATTCTAGGACACTTCTAGTGCCCCCAGAGACCCTCTAGGGCTCCCTGGGAGTCTTTAGGGCCTACTAGGACCATTCTAGAATCACCAGGAACCCCCTAGAGCCCCCTGGGACTTGCTTAAGGCCTTCTAGAACCCTTCTAGGACCAGGAGAAACACTCTAGAGCCCCCTGGGACTCCCTTAGAGCCTTCTAGGATCATTGTAAGACCCTGGGGAACCCTCAAGAGCCTCGTGGGACCACTTAGAGCCTTCTAGGACCCTTCTAGGACCACGAGGATCCCTCTAGAACCCCCTGGGACCCACTTACGGCCTTCTAGGACCATTCTAGGACCACAAGGAACCTTCTAGAGCTCCCTGGGACACCTTAGGGCATTCTAGGGCTCTTCTAGCGCCCCCAGTGACCCTCTAGACCCCCCTGGAACTGCTTAAGTCCTTCTAGAACCCTTCTAGGGCCACGAGGATCCCTCTAGAGCCCCCTGGGACCCCCTTAGGGCCTTCTAGGTCCATGGTAAAACCCCGGGGAACCCTCTAGAGAACCCTGGGTCCTATTTAAGGCCTTCTAGTACACTTCTAGGGCCCCCAGGGACCTTCTAGAGCCCCCTGGGTCCCCTTAGGGACTTTTAGGACCCTTCTAGTACCACGAGGAACCATCTAGAGCCCTCTGGGAACCACTTAGGGCCTTCTAGGACCCTTCTAGGGCCCCCAGGGACCCTCTAGAGCCCCCTGGGACCCCCTTAGGGCCTTCTAGGAGACTTCTAGGACCACGAGAAACCCTCTAGAGCCCCCTGGGACCCCCTTAGGGCCTTCTAGGACCATTTTAATTCTCCGGGGAACCATCTAGAGCCCCCTGGGACCCCTTAGAGCACTCTAGGACCCTTCTATGACAACGAGGAACATTCTAGAACCCCCTGGGACCCACTTAGGGCCATCTAGGACCCTTCTCGGACCACCAGGAGCCCTCTATAGCCCTCGGGGACAACTTTTTGCACATTCTAGGACTCTTCTAGTGCCCCCAGAGACCCGCTAGAGCTCCCTGGGAGTCTTTAGGGCCTACTAGGGCCCTTCTAGGATCACCAGGAACCCTCTAGAGCCCTCTGGGACCCACTTAGGGCCTTCTAGGACCCTTCTAGGACCACGAGGAACCCTCTAGAGCCCCCTGGGACCCCCTTAGGGCATTCTAGTACCCTTCTAGGGCCCCCAGGGACCCTCTAGAGCCCCCTGGGACCCACTAAGGGCTTTCTAAGACCCTTCTAGGACCACCAGGATCCCTCTATAGCCCTCTGGGACCCTCTTTGCGCCTTCTAGGACCCTTCTAGTGCCCCCAGGGACACTCTAGAGCCCCCTGGGACTCCTTAGGGCCTACTAGGACCCTTCTAGGACCACGAGAAACCCTCTAGAGCCCCCTGGGACCTCCTTAGGTCCTTCTAGGACCGTTCTAGGGTCACCAGGAACCCTCTAGAGCCCGCTGGGACCCACTTAGGGCCTTCTAGGACCCTTCTAGGACCACGAGAAGCCATCTAGAGCCTCCTGGGACCCACTTAGGGCATTCTAGATTCATTTTAAGACCCTGGGGAACCTTCTAGAGCCTCATGGTACCACTTAGAGCCTTGTAGGACCCTTCTCGGACCAGAAGGAACCCTCTAGAGCCCCCTGGGACCCTCTTAGGGCCTTCTAGGACAATTCTAGCGCCCCCAGGGACCCTCTAGAGCCCCCTGGGACACACTTAGGGCCTTCTAGGACCCTTCTAGGACACAGGGAACCCTCAAGAGCCCCCTGGGACCCCCTTAGGGCTTTCTAGGGCCATGGTAAGACCCTGGGGAACTGTCCAGAGCACCCTGGGTCCTCTTTAGTGCCTTCTAGTACCCTTCTAGGGCCCCCAGGGACCTTCTAGAGCTCCCTGGTTACACTTTGAGCCTTCCAGAACCCTTCTAGGAGCCCCAGGAACCCTCTAGAGCCCACTGGGACCCCCTTAGGGCCTTCTAGGACCCTTCTAGGACCACAAGGAACCCTCTAGAGCCCCCTGGGACCCCTTTAGGGCCTTCTAGGACAATTCTAGGGCCGCTAGGGTCCCTCTAGAGCCCCCTGGGACCCCTTTAGGGCCTTCTAGGACCCTTCTAGGACCACCAGGAGCCCTCTAGAGCCCCCTAGGACCCACTTAGGGCCTTCTAGGACTCTTCTAGTACCCCCAGGGACCCTCTAGAGCCCCCTGGGACCCTTTTAGGGCCTTCTAGGACCCTCCTAGGACCCACGGGTACCCTCTAGAGCCCTCTGGGACCCTTCTAGGGCTTTCTTGGACCCTTTTAGAATCACCAGGAACACTCCAGAGTCCCCTGGGACCCTTCTAGGGCTTTCTAGGACCCTTCTAGGACCACGAGGAACCCTCTAGAGCCCCCTGGGACCATTTTAGGGCCTTCTAGGACCCTTCTAAGACCACGAGAAACCATCTATAGCTCTCTGGGACCCCTTTAGGGCGTTCTAGGACTCTTCTAGGGTCCCCAGAGACTGTCTAGAGCCCCCTGGGATGACTTAGAGCCTTCGAGGACCCTTCTAGGACCACGAGGAACCCTCTAGAGCCCACTGGGACCCACTTAGGGCCTTCTAGGACAATTCTAGGGCCGCCAGGGTCCCTCTAGAGCCCCCTGGGACCCCTTTATGGCCTTCTAGGACAATTCTAGGACCACCAGGAGCCCTCTAGAGCCCCCTAGGACCCACTTACTTCCTTCTAGGACTCTTCCAGTACCCCCAGGGACCATCTAGAGCCCGCTGGGACCCCCTTAGGGCCTTCTAGGACAATTCTAGGGCCGCCAGGGTCCGTCTAGAGCCCCCTGGGACCCCTTTAGGGCCTTCTAGGACCCTTCTAGGACCACCAGGAGCCCTCTAGAGCCCCCTAGGACCCACTTAGGGCCTTCTAGGACTCTTCTAGTACCCCCAGGGACCCTCTAGAGCCCCCTGGGACCCTTTTAGGGCCTTCTAGGACCCTCCTAGGACCCACGGGTACCCTCTAGAGCCCTCTGGGACCCTTCTAGGCCTTTCTTGGACCCTTTTAGAATCACCAGGAACCCTCCAGAGTCCCCTGGGACCCTTCTAGGGCTTTCTAGGACCCTTCTAGTACCACAAGGAACCCTCTAGAGCCCCCTGGGACCATCCTAGGGCCTTCTAGGACCCCTCTAGGACCACGAGAAACCATCTATAGCTCTCTGGGACCCCTTTAGGGCGTTCTAGGACTCTTCTAGGGTCCCCAGAGACCGTCTAGAGCCCCCTGGGATGCCTTAGAGCCTTCGAGGACCCTTCTAGGACCACGAGGAACCCTCTAGAGCCCCCTGGGACCCCCTTAGGGCATTCTAGGACCCATGTAGGGCCCCCAGAGACCCTCCAGAGCCCCCTGGGAACCACCTAGGTCCCTCTAAGACCCTTCTAGGACCACCAGGAGCCCTCTATAGCCCTCTGGGACACCTTTTTGCACATTCTAGGACACTTCTAGTGCCCCCAGAGACCCTCTAGAGCTCCCTGGGAGTCTTTAGGGCCTACTAGGACCCTTCTAGGATCACCAGGAACCCTCTAGAGCCCTCTGGGACCCACCTAGGGCCCTCTAGGACCCTTCTAGGACCACGAGGAATCCTCTAGAGCCCCCTGGGACCCCCCTAGGGCATTCTAGGACCCCTCTAGGGCCCCCAGGGACCCTCTAGAGCCCCCTGGGACCCCCCCAGGGCCTTCTAAGACCCCTCTAGGACCACCAGGAGCCCTCTATAGCCCTCTGGGACCCTATTTGCGCCTTCTAGGACCCTTCCAGTGCCCCCAGAGACACTCTAGAGCCCCCAGGGACTCCCCAGGGCCTACTAGGACCCTTCTAGGACCACGAGAAACCCTCTAGAGCCCCCTGGGACCTCCTTAGGGCCTTCTAGGACCGTTCTAGGGTCACCAGGAACCCTCTAGAGTCCTCTGGGACCCACTTAGGGCCTTCTAGGACCCCTCTAGGACCACGAGGAACTCTCTAGAGCCCCCTGAGACTTGCTTAAGGCCTTCTAGGACTCTTCTAGGACCACGAGAAACCATCTAGAGCTCCCTGGGACCCACTCAGGGCATTCTAGGTTCATTTTAAGACCCTGGGGAACCCTCTAGAGCCTCGAGGTACCACCCAGAGCCTTGTAGGACCCTTCTAGGACCAGAAGGAACCCTCCAGAGCCCCCTGGGACACACCCAGGGCCTTCTAGGACCCTTCTAGGACACCGGGAACCCTCCAGAGCCCGCTGGGACCCCCTTAGGGCCCTCTAGGACCCCTCTAGGACCACAAGGAACCCTCTAGAGCCCCCTGGGACCCCCTTAGGGCTTTCTAGGGCTATGGTAAGACCCTGGGGAACCCTCCAGAGCACCCTGGGTCCTCTTTAGTGCCTTCTAGTACCCTTCTAGGGCCCCCAGGGACCTTCTAGAGCCCCCTGGTTACCCTTTGAGCCTTCTAGAACCCTTCTAGGGCCCCCAGGGACTCTCTAGAGCCCCGTGGGACCCCTTAGAGCATTCTAGGACTGTTCTAGGAGCCCCAGGAACCTTCTAGAACCCTCTGGGACCCACTTAGGACCTTCTAGGACCTTTCTAGGACCACCAGGAACCTTCTAAATCCCTCTGGGACCCTCTTAAAGCCTTCTAGGACCCTTCTAGTGCTCCCAGGAACCCTCTAGAGCCCCCTGGGACTCCTTAGGGCCTTCTAGGACCCTTCTAGGACCACGAAGAAGCCTTTAGAGCCCCCTGGGACCCCTTTTGTGCTTTCTACGACCCTTCTCGGACCACCAGAAACCCTCTAGAGCCCCCTGGGACCCTATTAGGGTCTTCTAGGGCCCTTCTAGGACCTCGAAGAACCCTTTAGATCCCCCTGGGACCTTTTTAGGGCCTTCTCGGACAATTCTAGGACCACCAGGAACCGTCTAGAGCCATCTGGGGCCCTCTTAGGACCTTCTAGTGCCCTTCTAGGGCCACGAAGAACTTTCTGTAGCCCATTGGTACCCCCTTAGGACCTTCTGGGACCTCCTAGACCATGAGGAACCCTCTCGACCCCCTGGGACCCCATTAGGGCTTTCTAGGACTCTTCTAGGAGCCCCAGTAACACTCTCGAGCCCCCTGGGACCCCTTTAGGGCCTTCTAGGAACCTTCTAGTATTACAAGAAACCTTCTAGAGCCCCATGTGAACAACTTAGGCCTTTCTAGGACCATTTTAAGACCCCAGGAACCATCTAGAGCCCCCTGGGAACAACTTAGGCCTTTCTAGGACCACTTTAAGACCCCATGGAACCCTCTAGAGCCCCCTGGGAACAACTTAGGCCTTTCTAGGACCATTTTAAGACCCCAGGGAACCCTCTAGAGTCCCCTGGGAACCATTTAGGGCCTTTCTAGGACCATTTTAAGACCCCAGGAACCATCTAGAGCCCCCTGGGACCCCCTTAGGGCCTACTAGGACCATTGTAAGACCCCAGGGAACCCTCTAGAATCCCCTGGGAACCCTTTAGGGCCTTCTAAGACCCTTCTAGGACCACGAGGAACCTTCTAGAGACCCCTGGGACCCCCTTAGAGCCTTCTAGGACCTTTCTAGGAGCCCCAGAAACCTTTAGAGCCCCCTGGGACTGACTTAGTGTGTTCTAGGTGTCTTCTAGGACTCGAAGAACCCTCTCGAGCCCCCTGGGACCCCCTTAAGGCCTTCTAGGACCCTTCTAGGAGCACCAGGAACACTCTAGAGCCCCTAGGACCCACTTAGAGCCTTCTAGAGCCCTTCTTGGACCCCCAGGGACCCTCTAGAGCCCACTGGGCCCCACTTAGGGCCTTCTAGGACCCTTCTACGACCACGAGGAATCCTCTGGATCTCCCTGGGACCCCCTTAGGGCATTCTAAAACCCTTCTAGGACCACGAGAAACCTTCTAGAGCCCCCTGGGACTCACTTAGGGCATTCTAGGACAATTTTAAGACTCCGGGGAACAATCTAGAGCACCCTGGGACACCTTAGAGCATTCTAGGACCATTCTAGGAGACACAGGAACCCTCTAACACCCCCTGGGACCCCCATAGGGCCTTCTAGGACCTTTCTAGGACCACGAGGAATCCTCTAGAGCCCCCTGGGACCCCCTTAGGGCCTTCAAGGACCCTTCTAGGACCACAAGGAACCCTCTAGAGCCCTCTGTGACACCTTTTGTGCCTCCTAGGACCCTTTTAGTGCCCCCAGGGACCCTCTAGACCCCCTGTGACCCATTTAGGGCCTTCTAGGACACTTCTAGTGCCCCCAGGGACTCTCTAGAGCCCCGTGGGACCCCTTAGAGCATTCTAGGACTGTTCTAGGAGCCCCAGGAACCTTCTAGAACCCTCTGGGACCCACTTAGGCCCTTCTAGGACCCTTCTAGGACCACCAGGAACCTTCTAAAGCCCTCTGGGACCCCCTTAAAGCCTTCTAGGACCCTTCTAGTGCTCCCAGGAACCCTCTAGAGCCCCCTGGGACCCCTTTAGGGCCTTCTAGGACCCTTCTAGGACCACAAGAAAGGTTCTAGAGCCCCCTGGGACCCCCTTAGGGCCTTCTAGGTGTCTTCTACGACCACGAGGAACCATCTAGAACCCCTTGGGACCACTTAGGACCATCTAGGACAATTTTATGACCCCGGGGAACCCCCTAGAGTCCTCTGGGACCCCCTTAGAGCCTGCTAGGACCATTGTAAGACCCCAGGGAACACTCTAGAGTCCCCTGGGACTCCTTAGGGCCTTCTAGGACCCTTCTAGGGCCACGAGAAACCCTCTAGAGCCCCCAGGGACTCCCTTAGGGCCTTCTTGGACCCTTCTAGGATCACCAGGAACCCTCTAGAGCCATCTGGGACCCACTTAGGACCTTCTAGGACCTTTCTAGGACCACGAGAATCCATCTAGAGCCCCCTGGGACTCCTTAGAGCCTTCTAGAACCCTTCTAGGAGTCCCTGAATCCCTCTAGAGCCCCATGGGACCTACATAAATCCTACTAGAACACTTCTAGCACCACCAGCATCCCTCTAGAGCCCCCTGGGAAGCATTTAGGGCCTTCTAAGACCCTTCTAGGACCACGAGAAACCATCTAGAGCCCCCTGGGACCCTCTTAGGGCCTTCTAAGACCCTTCCAAGGCCCCCAGGGACCCTCTAGACCCACTGGGACCCCCTTAGTGCATTCTAGGACCCTTCTAGGACCACCAGGAACCCTCTAGAGCTCCCTGGGACCCTTCTAGGGCCTTCTAGGACCCTTCTAGGACCACGAGAAACAATCTAGAGCCCCCTGGGACCCCCTTAGGGCTTTCTAGGTCCCTTCTCGGACCACTAGGAACCATGTAGACCCCCTGGGACCCTTTAGGGCATTCTAGGACCATTATAAGACCCCGGGGAACCCTCTAGAGCCCTCTGGGACCCCCTTAGGACCTTCTAGGACCCTTCTAGGACCACCAGGATCCCTCTAGAGCCCCCTGGAACCGCCTTAGGTCCTTCTAGGACCCTTCTAGGACCTTGAGGAACCCTCTAGAGCTCTTTGGGATCCCTATAGAAGGGTCTGGAGGCCTTCAGAGGGTTCTGGATGGGCTCTAGAAGGGTCTGGGGGCCTTCAGAATGGCCCTGGGGGGATCTAGAAGGGTCTGGAGGCCTTCAGAAAGGTCCTGAGTGGCTCTAGAAGGGTCTGGGGGCCTTCAGAAGGTCCCTGGGGGGCTCTAGAAGGGTCTGGAGGCCTTCAGAAGGGCCCTGGGTGGGCTCTAGAAGGGTCTGGAGGCCTTCAGAAGGGTCCTGAGGGGCTCTAGATGGGTCCAACGTGGCTCTCAAACGGTCTAGGGCTTTCAGATTGGTGCTGGAGAGCTCTAGAAGGGTCTTGGAACCTTCATAAGGGCCCTGACTGGCTCTAGAAGGGTTCTGAGGGGCTCTAGAAGGGTCTGGGGGCATTCAGAAGGGTCCTGAGGGGCTCTAGAAGGGTCTGAGAGCCTTTAGAAGGGTCCTCGGGGGCTCTAGAAAGTCATAGAATGGTCTTAGAAGGCCCTAACAGCGTCCCAGGGTACTCCAGAGAGTTTCCAGAAGTCTTAGAAGAGTCCTACAAAGACCTGAGGAGGTCCCGGGGGCTCAAGAGGCTTCCTGGTGACTCTAGAAGGGTCCTTGAAAGCCCTAAGGGGATCCCAGGGGGATCTAGCAGGTACCTGTGGGTTCTAGAAGGTTCCTAGAAGGTGGTGAGGGGGTCCCAGGGGGCTCTAGAGGGTTCCTCGTGGTCCTAGAAGGTTCCTATAAGGTTCTAAGGGGGTCTCAGGGGGCTCTAGAGGGTTCCTCGTGGTCCTAGAAGGGTCCTAGAAAGCCCTAAGCGGGTCCCAGGAGGCTCTAGAGGGTTCCTGGTGACTCTAGAAGGGTCCTAGGAAGCCCTAGAAAGGTCCCAGGGGGCTCTAGAGGGTTCCTGGAGACACTAGAAGAGTCCCAGAAAGCCCTAGAAGGGTCCCACGGGGCTCTAGAGGGTTCCCGTGGGTCCTAGAAGGGTTCTAGAAGGGCCTAAATGGGTCCCAGGGGGCTCTAGGGCGTTCCTCGTGGCCCTAGAAGGCTCTTAGAAGGCCCTAAGGAGGCCCAGAGGACTCCAGAGGATTCTTCGTGGTCCTAGAAGAGCTCTAGAAGGCACTAAATGGGTCTCAGGTGGCTCTAGAGGGCTCCTGGTGACTCTAGCAGTCTCCTATAAAGCCCTAGAAGGGTCCCAGGGGTCTCGAGAGGGTACATGGTGACACTAGAAGGGTCCTAGAAAGACCTAGAATGGTCCCAGAGGGCTCTAGAGGGTTCACTTGGGTCCTAGAAGGGTCCTAGAAAGCCCTAAGGGGGTCCTAGGGGGCTCTAGAAAGTTCCTCGTGGTCCTAGAAGGGTCCTCGAAGGCCCTAAGGGGGTCTCAGTGTGCTCTAGAGGGTATCTCGTGGTCCTAGAAGGGCCCTAGAAGGCCCTAAGTGGGTCCCAGGGGGCTCTAGAAGGTTCCTGGTGCCTCTAGAAGGGTCTTAGAAAATCCTAGAAGTTTCCCAGGGGGTTCTAGATGGTTCCTTGTAGTTCTAGAAGTGTTCTAGAATGCCGTTAAGGGGTCCCAGGGGGCTCTAGGGGGTTCCTCGTGGTCCTAGAAGGCCCCAAGCGGTTCCCAGGGGGCTCTAGAGGCTTCCTGGGGCACCTAGAAGGATCCTAGAAGGCTCTAAGTGGGTCCCAGGGTGCTCTAGAAGGTCCCTGGGGGCACTAGAAGGGTCCTAGAAGGCCCTAAAGCGGTCCCAAGGGGCTCTAGAGGGTTCCCCGGCATCTTACAATGGTCCTACATGGCCCTAAGTTGTCCCAGGAGGCTCTAGAGGGTTCCATGTGTTCCTAGAATAACCCAGAAGGCCCTAAGGAGGTCCCAGGTGGCTCTAGATGGTTTCTCGTGGTCCTAGAAGGGTCATAGAAGGCTCTAGGGGGGTCCCAGGGAGCTCTAGAGGGTTCCTCGTGGTGCTAGAATGTTCCTAGAAGGCTCTAAGTGGGTCCCAGGGGCTCTAGAAAGTTCTTCATGGTCTTAAAAGCGTCCGAGAAGGCCCTAAGTGGGTCCCACGGGGCTCTAGAAGGTCCCTGGGGGCCCTAGAAAGGTCCTAGAAGGACCTAAGTGGGTCTCAGGGTGCTCTAGGGGGTTCCTTGTTGTCCTAGAAGTGTCCTAGGAGGCCCTAAGTGGGTCCCAGGGGGCTCTAGAGGGTTCCTGGTGACACTAGAAGGGTCCTAGAAAGAACTAGAATGGTCCCAGAGGGTTCTAGAGTGATCTTGTGGGTCCTAGAAGGGTCCTAGAAGGCCCTAAAGGGGTCCCGGGGGGTCTAGATGGTTCCTCATGGTCCTAAAAGGGTCCTAGAAGGCCCTAAGGGGGTCCCAGGGGTCCCTAGAGGGTTTCTCGTGGTCTTAGAATGGTTCTAGAAAACACTAAAGGGGTCCCAGAGGGCTCTAGATGGTTTCTCGTGGTCCTAGAAGGTACCTAGAAGGGTCTAAGTGGGTTCCAGGGGGCTCTAGAGGGTTTCTCGTGGTCCTAGAAGGGACCTAGAAGGTCCTAAATTGGTCCCAGGGGGTTCTAGAGGGTTCCTGGTGCTCTTAGAAGGGTCTTAGAAGGATCCAAGCGGTACCAGGTGGCTCTAGAGGGTTCCTGGTCATCCTAGAAGAGCCATAGAAGGTCCTAAGGGGTCCCAGTGTGCTCTAGAGTGTCCCTGGGGGCCCTAGAAGGGTCGTAGAAGGCACTAAAGGGGACCCAGAGGGCTCTAGAAGGTTCCCCGGTGCCTTACAATGGTCCTAGAAGGCCCTAAGGGGGTACTAGGGGGCTCTAGGTTGTTTCTCGTGGTCCTAGAAGGGTCCTAGAAGGCCCTAAGGGGGTCCGAGGGGGCTCTAAATGGTTTCTCATGGCCCTAGAAGGGTCCTAGAAGGCCCTAAATTGGTCCCAGGGGGGCTCTAGATTGTTTCTCATGGTCCTAGAAGGGTCCTAGAAGGCCCTAAGGGGGTTTCAGGGGGTTCTAGAGGGTTTCTCGTGGTCCTAGAAGGGTCCTAGAAGGCCCTAAGTGGGTCCCAGGGTGCTCTAGAGGGTTCCTGTTGGTCCTAGAAGGGTCCTAGAAGGCCCTAAAGTGGTCCCAGGCGGCCCTAGATTGTTTCTCATGGTCCTAGAATGGTCCTAGAAGGCCCTAAGGGGGTCCCAGGGGGCTCTAGAGGGTTCCTCATGGTCCTAGTATGTTCCTAGGAGGCCCTAAGGGGTTCCCAGGGGGCTCTAGAGGATACAAGGCGGCCCCAGAGAGGTCACTGGGGCCCATAGAAAGGTCATAGAAGGCCCTAAAGGGGTCCCAGGGGGCTCTAGAGGATTCCCGTGGATCCTGGAATGGTCCTAAATTGCCCTAAAGGGGTCCCAGGGGGCTCTAGAGGGTTCCTGGTCGTCCTAGAAGGGCCATAGAAGGTCCTAAGGGGTCCCACGGGGCTCTAGAGGGTCCCTGGGGGCCCTAGAAGGGTCGTAGAAGGCACTAAAGGGGACCCAGACGGGTCTAGATTGTTCCCCGGTGCCTTACAATTGCCCTAGAAGGCCCTAAGGGGGTACTAGGTGGCTCTAGGTTGTTTCTCGTGGTCCTAGAAAGGGTCCTAGAATGCCCTAATGTGGTCCCAGGGGGCTCTAGATTGTTCCCCGGGGTCTTACCATGGTCCTAGAAGGCTCTAAGGGGGTCCCAGGGGGCTCTAAATGGTTTCTCATGGCCCTAGAAGGGTCCTAGAAGGACCTAAATTGGTCCCCAGGGGCTCTAGATTGTTTCTCATGGTCCTAGAAGGGTCCTAGAAGGCCCTAAGGGGGTTTCAGGGGGTTCTAGAGGGTTCCTGCTGGTCCTAGAAGGGTCCTAGAAGGCCCTAAGTGGTTACCAGAGAGCTCTAGAGGGTCCCTGGGGGACCTAGAAATGTCCTAGTAGGCCTTAAAGGGGTCCCAGGAAGCTCTAGAAGGTTCCTCATGGTCCTAGAAGGGTCCTAGAAGGCCCTAAGGGGTTCCCAGAGGGCTCTAGATGGTTTCTCATGGTCCTAGAAGGGGCCTAGATGGTCCTAAGGGGGTCCCAGGGGGCTCTAGAGGGTTCCTGGGGTGCCTAGAAGGGCCCTAGAACGGTCTAAGTGGTTCCAAGGGGCTCTAGAATTTCCCTGGGGGCCCTAGAAGTGTCCTAGAAGGCCCTAAAGGGGTTCCAGGGGACTCTAGAGGGTTTTCCGGGGTTTTACGATGGTCCTAGAAGGCCCTAAGTGGGTCCCAGGGGGCTCTAGAGGGTTCCTATGGTTCCTAGAAGGGTCCTAGAAGGCTCTAAAAGGTCCCAGATGGCTCTAGAGGGTCTCTGGGGGCACTAGAATGGTCCCAGAAGGCCCTAAACGTGTCCGTGGTGGATATAGAGGCTTTTTCGGGGTCTTACAATGGTCCTAAAAGGCCCTAAGGGGGTCTTAGTGGGCTCTAGATGGTTTCTTGTGGTCCTAGAAGGGTCCTCAAAGGGCCTAAGTTGGTCCCAGGGGACTCTAGAGGGTTTCTTGTGGTCCTAGAAGGGTCCTAGAAGCCTCTAAGTGGGTCCCAGGGGGCTCTAGATCATTTCTCATGGTCCTAGAAGGCCCTAAAGTGGTCCCAGGGGACTCTAGAGTGACCCTGGGGGCCCTAGAAGGGTCCTAGAAGGCCCTAAAGGAGTCCCAGGGGTGACTAGATGGATCCTCGTGGTCCTAGAAGGGTTCTAGAACGCAATAAGAAGGTCCCAAAGGGTTAAAGAGGGTTTCTCGTGGTCCTAGAAGGGTCCTAGAAGGCCTTAAAGGGGTCCCAGGGGGCTCTAGAGGGTTCCTCGTGGTCCTAGAATGGTCCTAGAAGGCACTAAGTGGGTCCCAGGGGGATCTAGAGAGTTCCTGGGGTTCCTGGAAGGGTTCTAGAAGGATCTAAGGGGTCCCAGGGGGCTCTAGAGGGTTCCCCGGGATCTTACAATGGTCCTAGAAGGCCCTAAGTGGGTCCAGGGGGCTTTGAATGGTTTCTCATGGTCCTAGAAGGGTCCTAGAAGACCCTAAGTGGGTCCCAGGGGGCTCTAGAGGGTCCCTCGTGGTCCTAGTATGTTCCTAGGAGGCCCTAAGGGGGTCCCAGGGGGCTCTAGAGGATCCAAGGAGGCCCTAGAAAGGTCCCTGGGCCCCTAGAAAGGTCATAGAAGGCACTAAAGGGGTGCCAGTTGGCTCTAGAGTGTTCCCGTGGGTCCTGGAAGGGTCCTAATATGCCCTAAAGGGGTCCCAGGGAGCTCTAAACGGTTCCTGCGGCTCCTAGAAGGGTCCTAGAAGGCCCTAAGTGTGTCCCAGGGGGCTCTAGAAGGCTTCTCGTGGTCCTAGAAGGGTCCTAGAAGGTCCTAAAAGGGTCCAAGGGAGATCTAGAGGGTTCCTGATGACTCTAGAAGTGTCCTAGAAAGCCCTAGAAGGGTCCCAGGGGGCTCTAGAGGGTTCCCTGTGGTCCTAGAAGGGTCCTAGACGGCCCCAAATTGGTCCCAGGGGGTTCTAGAGGGTTCCTGGGAGTCCTAGAAGGGTCCTGGAAGGCTCTAAGCGGTCCCAGAGGACTCTAGAGGGTCCCTGGAGGACCTAGAAGTGTCCTAGAAGGCCCGAAGTGGGACCCAGGGGGCTCTAGATGGTTCCCGTGGGCCCTAGAAGGGTCCAAGAAGGACCTAAAAGTGTCCCAGGGGGTTCTAGAGGGTTCCTGGTGGTCCTGGAAGGGTTCTACAAAGCCCAAAGGGGTCCCAGTGTGCTCTAGAGGGTTCCTGGTGGTCCTAGAAGTGTCCTAGAAGGCCCTATAGGGGAATCCAGGGGACTCTAGAGGGATCCCCGGGGTCTTAAAATGGTCCTAGAAGGCCCTAAGGGGGTACCAGGTGGCTCTAGGTTGTTTCTCGTGGTCCTAGAAGGGTCCTCGAAGGCCCTAAATTGGTCCCAGGGGGCTCTAGAGGGTTCCTGGTGGTCCTAGAAGGGTCCTAGAAGGCACTAAAGGGGTCCCAGGGGTCTCTAGAAGGTTCCCAGGGGTCTTACAATGGTCCTAGAAGGCCCTAAGTGGGACCCAGGGGGCTCTAGAGGGTTTCTCGTGGTCCTAGAAGGGTCCTAGAAGGCCCTAAAGTGGTCCCAGGGGGCTCTAGATTGTTTCTCATGGTCCTAGAAGGGTCGTAGAAGACCCTAAGGGGGTCCCAGGGTCTCTACAGGGTTCCTTGTGGTCCTAGAAGGGTCCTAGAAGGCCCTAAGGGGGTCCCAGGGGGCTCTAGAGGGTTCCTGGTGGTCCTAGAAGGATTCTAGAAGGCCCTAAGTGGTTCCCAGAGGGCTCTAGATGGTTTCTCGTGGTCTTAGAAGAGACCTAGAAGGCCCTAAAGTGGTCCCAGTGGACTCTAGAGGGTTCCTGGGGTTCCTAGAAGGGCCCTAGAACGGTCTAATGGGTTCCAGGGGGCTCTAGAGGGTCCCTGGGGGCCCTAGAAGTGTCCTAGAAAGCCCTAAGTGGTTCCCAGAGAGCTCTAGAGGGTTTCTCGTGGTCCTAGAAGGGTCCTAGGAGGCCCTAAAGGGGTCCCAGGGAGCTCTAGACGGTTCCTCGTGGTCCTAGAAGGATCCTAGAAGGAACTAAGTAGTTCCCACGGGGCTCTAGAGGGTTCCTGTGGCTCCTAGAAGGGTCCTAGAAGGCTCTAAGGGGGTCCCAGGGTGCTCTAGAGGGTTCCTGGTGACTCTAGAAGTGTCCTAGAAGGCCCTAAGTGGGTTCCAGGGGGCTCTAGAGGGTTCCTCTTGGTCTCAGAATGTTCCTAGGAAGCCCTGAGTGGGTCCCAGTGGGCTCTAGTGGTTCCTCGTGGTCCTAGAAGGGTCCTGGTAGGCCCTAAGGGGGTCCCAGGGGTCTCTAGATGGTTCCAGGTGGTCCTAGAAGTGTCCTCGTAGACCCTAAGTGGGTCCCAGAGGGCTCTAGAGGGTTCCTCGTAGTCCTAGAAGGGTCCTAGAAGGTCCTAAAAGGGTCCAAGGGAGATCTAGAGGGTTCCTGGTGACTCTAGAAGTGTCCTAGAAAGCCCTAGAAGGGTCCCAGAGGGCTCTAGAGGGTTCCCTGTGGTCCTAGAAGGGTCCTAGAGGGCCCTAAAGGGGTCCCAGGGGGTTCTAGAGGGTTCCTGGGAGTCCTAGAAGGGTCCTGGAAGGCTCTAAGCGGTCCCAGAGGACTCTAGAGGGTCCCTGGAGGACCTAGAAGTGTCCTAGAAGGCCCGAAGTGGGACCCAGGGGGCTCTAGATGGTTCCCGTGGGCCCTAGAAGGGTCCTAGAAGGACCTAAAAGTGTCCCCGGGGGTTCTAGAGGGTTCCTGGTGGTCCTGGAAGGGTTCTACAAAGCCCAAAGGGGTCCCAGTGTGCTCTAGAGGGTTCCTGGTGGTCCTAGAAGTGTCCTAGAAGGCCCTATAGGGGGATCCAGGGGACTCTAGAGGGATCCCCGGGGTCTTAAAATGGTCCTAGAAGGCCCTAAGGGGGTACCAGGTGGCTCTAGGTTGTTTCTCGTGGTCCTAGAAGGGTCCTCGAAGGCCCTAAATTGGTCCCAGGGGGCTCTAGAGGGTTCCTGGTGGTCCTAGAAGGGTCCTAGAAGGCACTAAAGGGGTCCCAGGGGTCTCTAGAAGGTTCCCAGGGGTCTTACAATGGTCCTAGAAGGCCCTAAGTGGGACCCAGAGGGCTCTAGAGGGTTTCTCGTGGTCCTAGAAGGGTCCTAGGAGGCCCTAAAGGGGTCCCAGGGAGCTCTAGACGGTTCCTCGTGGTCCTAGAAGGGTCCTAGAAGGCCCTAAGTGGTTCCCAGGGTGCTCTAGAGGGTTCCTGGGGCTCCTAGAAGGGTCCTAGAAGGCCTTAAGTGGGTTCCAGGGGGCTCTAGAGGGTTCCTCCTGGTTTCAGAATGTTCCTAGGAAGTCCTGAGTGTGTCCCAGTGCGCTCTAGTGGTTCCTCGTGGTCCTAGAAGGGTCCTGGTAGGCCCTAAGGGGGTCCCAGGGGTCTCTAGATGGTTCCTGGTGGTCCTAGAAGTGTCCTAGTAGACCCTAAGTGGGTCCCAGAGGGCTCTAGAGGGTTCCTCGTGGTCTTAGAATAGTCCGAGAAGGCCCTATATGGTTCCCAGAGGGCTCTAGAGGGTTCCTCGTGGTCCTAGAAGGTCCTAAGTGGGTCCCAGGGGGCTCTAGATTGTCTATGGGGGTGATAGAAGGGTCCTAGAAGGCCCTAAGTTTGTCCCAGGGGGCTCTAGATGGTTTCTCGTGGTCCTAGAATCCTCCTAGAAGGCCGTAAGTTTGTCCCAGGGGGCTCTAGATGGTTTCTCGTGGTCCTAGAAGCCTCCTAGAAGGCCCTAAGAAGGTCCGAGGGGGCTCAAGAGGGTTCCTGGGGTTCCTAGAAGTGCCCTAGAATGGTCTAAGTGGTTCCAGGGGGCTCTAGAGTGTCCCTGGGGGCCCAAGAATTGTCCTAGAAGGCCCTAAAAGGGTCCCAGGGTGTTCTAGAAGGTTTCTCGTGGTCGTAGAAGGGTCCTAGAAGGCCCTAAAGGGGTCCAAGGGAGCTCTAGAGCGTTCCTGGTGACTCTAGAAGTGTCCTAGAAAGCACTAGAAGGGTCCCAGGGAGCTCTAGAGGGTTTCCTGTGGTCCTAGAAGGGTCCTAGAAGGCCCTAAAGTGGTCCCAGGTGGTTCTAGAGGGTTCCTGGTGGTCCTAGAAGGGTTCTGGAAGGCTCTAATCGGTCCCAGGGGACTCTAGAATGTCCCTGGAGGACCTAGAAGTGTTCTAGAAGGCCCGAAGTGGGTCCCAGGGGGCTCTAGAGGGTTTCTGGTGGTCCTGGAAGGGTTCTACAAAGCCCTAAGGGGTCCCAGTGGGCTCTAGATGGTCCCTAGGGGCCCTAGAAGGGTCCTAGAAGGCCCTAAAGGGGACCCAGGGGGCCCTAAAGGGTTCCCCGGGGTCTTTAAATGGTCCTAGAAGGCCCTAAGGGGGTACCAGGTTGCTCTAGGTTGTTTCTCGTGGTCCTAGGAGGGTCCTAGAAGGCCCTAAATTGGTCCCAG